>NC_081762.1:27164642-27464642 GCF_963082965.1 Carassius carassius
AACCATCAATAATCAAAGACACGTGGTCACACAACATACCCATGTTTGCTTCATGAATATTGTTATATCTGTGTAGAAAGTAGGGCTGTCACTTTTAGTTCGAAAATCGATTGCACAATCGATCGGACCAACCAAAAAAGTTTCGAAAATGAAAATAGGGAATCGATTTTAACCAAATTTGTACACTATTCATTTTAAAATAATTAAACAATTAAAAAATATAGATGTAACAAAACTCACAAACAAGCAGAAACAGAAAATAAAGAATTCCAAAAGTGCAGTATGCCTTGCGAAAGCTAGACAGAAAATACCAGCAATTTTACGCGCCTATAAGACCCAGTGACGTCGAAAGCGACCTTTTATGCTGCGTTCACACCAAACGCGAATAGAGCGTCTGGCGCGAATGATTTCAATGTTAAGTCAATGTAAAGACGCGTTTACACACGTCTGGAGGTCTCGCGGCGCGGTCATCTAGTTACAGGAGATTCTGAGTTATGAAAAGGACCATTGCAAGCTGACAGCGACCGGCTTTTGTGGTGGAAAATTGTCAGTAATACCCCCACCTTGCGCAGCTGTACCTGAGTGTCCCTGGGACATCAGTGCGGTCGGAGCACGTCTTCTCAACAGCTGGACATATAGTGAATAAAAAACGCTCTGCTCTGGACCCCGAAAAATGTTGATCGACTTGTTTTCCTTTCCAATAAATTTGTAATTGCCATAGCCGATTGTCATTTCATGCTTTAAATTAGAACATTTTTATTAAAATTTTAGAAGAAAGGTCTTAGGTGATGTTTAGGTGATGGTCTCTTGAAGATTTCAGTTGAGATGCTAGATGTCTCGGTGGGGTTTTAGCAAGATGTGCTTTAACTGTAACTATTACAAGGTTTCTAAACCAGAAGCAAGATGCTTGTCCCAATAGAAGTACATGACGTGCTCATTCCTGGATATTATAATGTTGCTAGGGGGTTTATTTGTTGTTTTGAGAGGTTTCTGGCTAGCTGCTTGCTTGCTAAAGTTGAAAGAGCCTATTCTAAATTTTCTACAATATTTTGGTTTGTAGACATGTTGAGATTACTCCTTTAGTGTACGTTTGTTCAATAATTGCTCATTTTATCAGCCACATACTTTATTTATTTTTTAAATAGAGCACTTATGGGTAAAATATGAGATGCATAGAAAAAATAGTTTGAGAGATCACTTGCAAAATATTTGCCTTCCTTGTAGTAACTTTTTTCGTACACACTCAAGTATTGCAGTCCCAGAGAAACTTTTCTGAAATCGTAGAAATATAGATTGTTCCTCCCATCTCATATTTCCATCAGCAGCAAAATGTCTGAGAAGCGAGCGCAACAGTTCTAGAATATTTTATCTTCTCATCTCATGTGTCCCCTCAGAACTTCAGTAAAAACTAGGCGCACGTCTGTCAGTAAAGCGTGTGATTTGAGCGATCATTCAGGTCTGTAGTACAGTGTGGGACGAGCAGCAGTACTAGAGAGGCTTGGCACTGATAACAGGTTTCTGTCCGTCTGGTTGTCCTGTGCAGGATCTGTCGGGCTCCATCGATGACCTCCCCACAGGCGCAGAGGGTGCTCTCAGTCCGGGCGTCAGTACATCAGGAGTGTCCAGCAGTCAGGGCGAGCAGAGCAACCCGGCGCAGTCGCCCTTCTCACCCCACACCTCCCCTCACCTGCCGGGGATCCGCGGCCCGTCACCCTCACCTGTGGGCTCGCCCGCCAGTGGCCCGGCCTCACGCACGGGACCCCTCTCACCTGGAGCCATGCCTGGTGGGACTCGCATTTATGCAGTTTGTTTACTGTTACTTGCACTAACACTGCAGTTCAGTGTAGGTGTTTTCATAAGCGTCAGTTTGTTTGTTTTTTTTATTGTAATGCATCATCTGAAAGCTGATTAAATAAGCTTTCCATTAATGTTTGGTTTGTTAGGACAATATTTCCCTGAGATGCATCTGAATCTGAGGGTGAAAAAAAATCATAATATTGAAAAAATCACCTTTAAAGTTGTTCAAATGAAGTCTTTGGCAACACATATTAGAAATCAAGAAATTTACGAAATATCTTCATGGAACATGATCTTTACTTAATATCCTAATGATTTTTGGCGTAAAAGAAAAATCGATAATTTTGACCCATACAGTGTATTTTTGGCTATTGTTACAAATATACCTGAGCTACTTCTGACTGGTTTAGTGCTCTAGGGTCACATTAGTTTAACTGTCAAGTTTACCCCTCCTATAGGAACCCAGATGCCCCCCAGACCCTCCAGTGTCCAGTCGGATGGGATGTTACATTCCTCCATGGGTCAGGATAGAGGTGAGTCATGTGACTTATTGTTTTTTTTTAATGTTTATCTTTGCTGCATGATTAATTGAAGTAAAACTGAAGTCACAATATGGATTAGTGCTATTTTCTAATTGTGAAAGCTGTGTTTATTAAATGTTTGGTCTGAGTGAAGCACGGCACTGAGTTAAATTATGCGTGAGCAGCTCGTGATCCAGTCTTTGAAGGCGTTGTTAGGCATTACGTGAAGGGTTTCATTTTAAGCCTTTTTTTTCACACACACAAAAAAAAAATGTATTGAAGCAAGTTTGTTAAATGCTGTCCTTCTAAAAAATAGTTCCTGACAGCAACAGTCACTCACTCACACACATCTGCTTATCTCTCAGCATGAGAAAAACATCTGTTTTCAGTCTTTTAGCTTTAAAGCAGACCGATTCACGGCACGGCCCGAGTTTGCAAGCGTCATCACAGTGTAAACTGACAGACATACAGAATCATGCCTGAAACAGAAGACTAATAACTACAGTAATATTCCCTCCTCACTTCGGAAACTTGGGCTTCCACACAGACTCCTGGTGCACACACATCAACATATCTCCGCTTAAGAAGTGTTTATTAGACGGGGAAGGAGGGGGTCTCAAAATTAAAGATGAAAGATGCAGCATTACACCAACAGGGGTAACTCAGACTTCATTAAATAAATAAAAAAACTGTTAATTCTGCCGAAATATATTATAGTTATTGATTGTTTATGTTGCTAAAGGTGTTGCTCAGTGATGCACAGAAGCATTTGGTGAAGCGGTCATAGCACTGATCTATAATAGAGAACATGTATAGATCAGTGGGTTATAGGATTTTGTTAGGGGTGCACGATAAATATCTGCTGATATTTAATGCGCATCTTGTCAGTAAAGCCGGTTCTGTAGTCAGCAGTAAATCTCTACACGTCCGTGATTTCATGTGGAGCACATTCACTGACAAGCTGGTCAAAACATGGCCATCTTCATGTGTACTTTGGTGCGGCTCTGTGCTGTGCTCATGAGTCCAGCTTGGATAGGCAGCAGAACTCCTAGCATGAAAGCAGAACCTCGGGGGTGGTTTACTGTAGCGTGACTCTGTCTGCTCTCTACAGTCTACATGAGGAACCCCCAGATGCCTTACGGCTCTCCTCAACCCGGGTCAACTTTATCCCCACGGCAGTCATCTGGAAGCCAAATGCATAGTGGGATGGGTTCCTTCCCGCAGAACAACTCCATGGGCAACTTTGGTCCACAGGGTGGCCAGTACGGACCACAAGGTGAGAAGCTTAGATTTGACTGAACACTGATGCTTTTCAAGAACATCAAACACATTTTACACAAGCCTAGAGTGTGCATTAACCTTAAAATCTCTTGCACAGGTTACCCGAGGCCTCAGGGTTACGGAGGCATGCCGAACGCTAACTATCCAGGTGGTCCTGGCATGGGCGGGAACATGAACCCTATGGCAGGGCAGGGTGGAGGGGGGCCGTATGGAGGGATGCCTCCGGGACGCATGGGTCCAGGGCAGATGGGTACGAGGCCGTACGGCCCTGGCATGGGCCCCAACATGGGCGGCATGCCTCCTCAGGTGGCGTCAGGAATGTGTCCGCCGCCTGGGATGAACAGAAAGCCTCAGGATCCCGCTGCAGCGGCGGGGATGCACCATGTCCCATCCAACGCATTACACAGGTACAGGTGTGCCTGGACGGGGAACCCGTATTCAGAAAGACACAGGAAACAAGTAACGTTTGCTAAAGGCTAGACACGTATTGATTAATTTGTTTGGGCTATGATTCTGATTAACCTTAGGCTCAGAAACTATATAATTAAATAGAACTATATAATTAGGGCCTAAAATTAACACTTGCCACAAAGTTAAAATGGTTTTTAACAGTTGTTTTGATTTTAAGTGATTCTCACATTACCGGTCATTGACAGGCATGCTATAAAGTTAGTTTTAGGGCCTGTATTTAATGTTTAGCAAATGTGGAAATGAGGTAAATGCAATTTTATATTTCAACTCTGCTGGTAGAGTGGGACTTCTAGCAGTCCTGCGGAGCACAGCTGGATTCAGTCTGATCACACTGAGAGAGATGTAAATCAGATCAAGGCAGTGTGTTCAAAGCAAGTCATTCGTACCATTTAAGATTCAGTTTATCTTAATTCTCATTCATTTCTCTTCTAGACCGCCTGGATATCCCAACATCAACCAGGGAATGATGGGAGCCGGGTCGCCGTATGCCCCGCCAATGAACAGCATGCAGGGTATGATGAATCAAGCAGGACCGTACCCTATGGCCGGAAACATGTCCAACAACTCGGCCGGTAAGCAGTGTAACTCACTTGCTTTGCTTCCAGCATTGTAGTTTTTTTGCTAAGAGTTCAAACTGTAGACCTTTTTGAAGTGGATAAAATGCTTTTTGGCCCACAGTGACACAGTGTTTGCATTTGTCTCCTAGGCATGGCTCCCAGTCCAGAGTTTGGCATGGACAAGCACAACCAATCTCAGAAGTTGAATAACAAAGTGGATGGGACGCCTAAGACCGAATCGAAGAAGGTGAAGAGCTATTAATATTTGAATGGGTCGGGTCCGGGCTGTTGCAGACCGGAGGATGTGGGCGGTCAGCCCTGAGCCCTGTGAACGGCTCTTGACTGATCATCTGTATGGAGAGCTGTGATAGCTGGAGACTACAGGAGGAGAAACGCACATTCAGGGCTTTCTGGCTTTATACATCATCAATGAAAATGCTTTTCCGCTGAAATGCACATTGCACATATACAGTGCATTGATATACCCGCTAGTGTGTGCTTACCGTTTATAAAAATTGCATTGGGGAATTTTTCCCACATAACTAAACAACAGGAATCTAATACTTGGGTGCATTTTACCATTTTTTGCTCCTTTTTTTTGTCCCTGTAGAAGTCCAATTCCTCGACCACCACTAATGAGAAGATAACCCGTCTATATGAGCTGGGGCCAGAACCAGAGCGCAAGATGTGGGTGGATCGCTACCTTGCGTTTACGGAGGAGAAAGCCATGGGGATGAACAATCTCCCTGCGGTGGGCCGCAAGCCCCTGGACCTCTTCCGCCTCTACGTGTCCGTCAAAGAGATTGGCGGCCTCACTCAGGTGTGAAATGGAAGCTGACCCTTACAGAAAGGTTTTTTTTAGGAACTATTATATGTCATGAAAGGGTGTAAACAAGACTTTTAACTCAACACAATATGGAAAGCACAGACGGAATTGTGGAACACAGTCGTAAAAATGGAATTTACTGTATAAGCCGGAATGTCACGGAATTTGGGTATGGACTAGCGTCTGAAAATTACGCCCCCAAAAAGACCATTCATATATGAATCCTGCATGTTCTTCATATCTGCGAATGAATGGCGCAGGTTTCATTTACTATAAATACTGAAGTGTGCATGACGCTAGCTGTGTTTTTAGCATCTGCCGTCTCACTCAGTAAGTGTGTGCACATCATCATATATACACACAGAAACAAAACACTGCAACTGCAACCGGCCAAAATAAAAGACCGGCTCAATTTGAAGAAATTGTGACAGAAATATATTACTATCGTGTGAATCTTAATGTAATACTACTACTAATAAAATTATTATTAACTTTATTTTTAACGAATTATCACAATTTTTTCATGTTTTAATTTTATCAGTACACCTGTTGTGCAGTCCTTTGTTTGCACACAAAAAATAAATAAAAATTTCATTGCATTTCAAGAAAAATGTAAAGTTTTATGGCTTAATTTGAATAACAGAAAATTATAGATAAATAAAACGCATTTCATAGGGCCCTAAAATTCAATTTTTGTTAAACTTAATAAACTGCAGTAAAATTTTTGTTTATTTTAAAACTTTTTAAAAAGCTCTTTGGTTAATAAACTTTATTTTAACCATTAAATTGGAGTCCAGAAAAAAAATGGAAAAAGAGAATTTGGAAAAAAATACAATTGATTTCATTGGGCCTTAATTTAGAGGGTAACTTGATTCCTGTATAGTTTGACTAGATTGCAGATTAAAACAATTGCAGTAAAGCACCCAAATTTCGGCTACCGAAAATAGGATAAACTAAGGTTGGATTTGCCATATCTAATATAATTTTCAATCGATACTGAGATGGCTTTTTAAATCAAGAAAAATCTTTTAGTTGTTGTTTTCTGTCAATGTGTGTACGTCAATAAGCATTATTCATAGTGTACTTGACAGCCAGTAATCTGTGTATGCTATGTGCATTGTTACTTTAAGAGTAACAAAGTTAAAAAATGTTGTATTGTATATCTGAATAAGAAATTAAAACTAGAGCTGATCACTAGAATTATATTAGTATTAGATCTTATTTTTGCCATCCACACAGCCTTGCTTGTTATTATAATTGTAATAGGATTTGCACAATAAGAACAAGAACATAACAGTTTTATAGGGTCATTTATGATTTCTTGTTGACTTTTGTAGTCAGACTATATTAGTTTTAGCTGGATTTGTACAGTATGTGCTGGGTTTGAATCCACTCAGTCATTGTTTCGGTCTGTCTGCCGTTATCAGGTGAACAAGAATAAGAAGTGGAGGGAAATAGCCACTAACCTGAATGTGGGCACATCCAGTAGTGCTGCCAGCTCTCTGAAGAAACAGTACATCCAGTGTCTGTACGCCTTCGAGTGCAAGATCGAGCGAGGGGAAGACCCCCCGCCCGAAATCTTCAACAATGACCCTAAAAAGAACCAGGCCAAGGTCCAGCCTCCTTCACCAGGTCAGTGCAGACACCTCTTTTATATGAAACCAGTCCAACCTCATGTCCTTGCCGGGTTTGATGCAGAAAGACTTCTTTTCAGTGTTAGTGCTTCAGTCTTTATTGCACTTGGTAGCTCTGCCATTTTGTATTTGTGTATTTCCACACTCTGTCTTCACAGAAAAATGTTCTGACTAGTGCTTTCTTTCAGCATTTCTTATTCTGATGTACGTTTGGTGTGTTATGCAGAAATGAAGCAAGTTGCAATGAATTTTTAGGAAAGGTAAATGCGGTATTATTCTGAGCCAGTTTGCCAAATGCAGATACAATGTGTTCAAGATGTCCAGGAAACTGACATATAATCAGCCTTGAAAGACGTCAACTGCCTTGACATAAACCCTTTCCCATTGCTCCGATAACGCACCTTTAACAGCTAGATTAATGTGAATCTTTATAGTGTGCATGTCTTGTTTTAATGGAGTGTTTCTTTGATGTGGTTTAGTACAGCTGGTAATGATTGATGCTCATTCCTTGTGTCGTTTATAGTGATTTACGGTACTGCTAGCTACCACACTACTCTGTTCTGCTGGGATAGCATTGCTTATTTATTCCCTTCCGTGTTCAGAGTAGAGCTGGGAAATATTAATGAATTTTGCTGCCAATATACACAACAGTATTATTTAGGATTGGTCCCATAGATGATGCAATCGTCCATCGTCGATGGCTGATAGACTTCATGATGTTGAGCCAGCATCGTGATCCCCGCAATCTGCCGCACACCCAATAATGACGTGTATACGGAAACTCTCAAGGGAATAAATACGAGATGGGAAGAAAATATGTATTTGAATATTTTCCTTTGCAGTTATATCGTTAGGTAATTATACTACATTTATATTTCAGGCATCAGGGAGACTCTATTTTGCATGTCATTGAAATTGCTTTTGAGTGCACGATCGCTTTTTAGTTTCACTTTCAATTTCGAGATTCCTGATTGCACACACTGTTTATACTATCAAGCGGCAGTACTTACCACACATTTTACTGGAATATATTTTTGTCAGTGGTGATGAGGATCTGCAAATCATTCGCCATCATCCTCAGTCATCTCTCCTTACTCTGTTTATGTGGTATGTGAAATTTTATGTACTGTAATGTAACAGGCAACCGTTACACCTGCATCCAGTATTGACAGCATCACTAATAATGAGTTCTATAAACTGATCTATGAAGAGTCTGTTTTCCATGCCTTATAAGGATTCACGCTTTGGACACACCCCCTAACTACACCCCACAACAAACCCCGCCTCCACCGATGTCATCGTCCATCGCAATGTTTCACTGTAGACCTCGTCCAACGCCAATTTTATAGACATCAACCAACCCTATTATTAATAGCATCATTTTTAATGCACTTTTTATTTCAACTTTAGTTTCATCATCACTAAATTTGGTTTAACAGAGTTCAGAAAAAACAAACACTAGTTTGTAAGATAAACATTTCTGTGAGATTGTTCAGGAAGTTGACTAAAAACATTCATGCCATGGTTTGTTTGCGTGATCAATCAAAAATGTTCACAGAAGTCCAGAAGGCACTGAAACATAAATGACAGTTTTCATTAAAACTCAAAAAAGAGGGAACGTTTGGATGGTTATATTTGGGTAATTGGGTACTTGATCTCTGTGTGCTGTTCAGGGTGTCGACTTCCAACCAAAATAAAGTTCTTCGTCCACAGACAGCTTCCCTTTTCAGACAATTAAGTTTTACATATAGCTGTTTTACTGTTTTGGGTGTGGTAAAGAGTGCCCACAAAGCTCACATCTTTACCTGCTATAGTTTATCTACGTTGTGCACATGCAAAAAGAAGCAATATTTAGACGTCACAGTGTTTGTGTGATGTTTATTTGTTTTTGTTTTTTGCTGAACATTTGGTGCATCAGTTTTTTTTTTAATTAGTTTCTTGACGTTTTTGTTTTTCTAAGATCTATATAGGTGCATATAAATAAATGATTAAATATCCTTCTTCAATTTGTTCTTTTAGGGAAAGTTCATGACTTTTTAAACTACAACAACAGTCGTTTAAAATGGTTGAAAAGTGTGATTGTTTATCATCTTCAACTATGTTTATCATCAGAATGAACACACTACTGATAGACTTCAGATGCGTCCTTGAAGTTCCCAGTGCTTAAAGGCAGGGTAGGTAATACATGTATAAACAACTTTCTTCCAAATTTGTTTAAACTTTCTATATATATCAATGCATAATTAAAATGTAAGTACTCTGATAAAAATAGTATAAAAATAGTGACTCTAGACTGTTTAATCTGTATTAAACACAGCTCATTATTTCCATTTCGGGACGAAACATAGGATTGGCTTAGGCGACTGTCACTCTCTCGCAACCATGGCAACCACCCTTTTGCCACACATGACCTGCCCACTTGCGCGCGCACGTTTGATTTGAGGAAACAGCACGTTTGATTCAACAGGCACGGATCCTAGGAATACCAAAACAATGGCAGAGAAACAGCAAGCAAAATTCACAGTACCAGCCTATGCAGTTAGTGAAGCCAAACCAGGCAAAACAAGGAAGACTGTAACAGTACAAGAAAAGGCAATGAACAAAAAGTCTTTGGATAAACAAAGAAATAAAACGCGAGTTAAAATCGGCGTGGCTTTCCAGCGATGGCGAGAACTGAGGGAACTCAAGGGGCTGAAAAGTGACTCCTTGATGGCTTTATTTCTGCTGGACAGGTAAATCTTTCTTTTTGTATTTTGATCATACATATTTTTTTCATGAAGCATGTGTCATTAGCACACGTAGCTGCGTAATATAGCTAACATAACATTACTTAGCGAGCCATAGTAGAGGCTTTGGAAGGAGCCCAGAAGGGAGGGGGTGGACTAAATGGAAATAATGAGCTGTCTTTAAAACAGTCGTGAGAGGTCTACAGTCACTCGATTTTTATACTTTCTTTTTCAGAGTACTTACATTTTAATTATGTATTGATATATAAATAAAGTTTAAACAAATTTGGAAAAAAAGTTTTTTATAAATTTTTTTACCTACCCTGCCTTTAATGCTGTTTTTTTATTATTGTTTAATGCATCAATCAGAAGCAGCAATGCACCGGACAGGCATCCCGAGCGTGTTTACTGTAGCAAGCACAGCATTTGTCTGCAACAATGGCAGTGTGTCCGGCCTATTGTATGAAGCTGGCTAAAAGCCTGGGTGTTAAACACGCTTCAGCAGACCGATGGGTTATGCGCTCCATTCTGTTTCACTCCATCCAGCTTTTTCAGCCCAGAACCGCGTCCCATGTAAAAGACTCTGAGCCAGAGAGAGAGTTCAGTAGAGAGTGACTGAGATTACAAGAGAAATGGGGCGAGGAAGGGGATCCCCTGTGATGTAGAGCATGTCTGCTTGGCACTGGGTCAGGTGCTCCAGGCTGACTGCTTTTTTTCCCTGCTGCAGACGGCTTTCTCCTGGCCTTAGGATTCAGAGGCAACCCCCTGGAGGGTTGAACCAAGCCAGAAAAAAGATGAATGGGGGGAAAAAACGAAGGTGGTGGTGGCATGTAAAGTCACGCTGGGTTTTTCTTCCTCATCTTTTTTTTCTTTCCCAACCTCCCCTTTCTTTATCTACATTAGTGTGATGTACTTACTCAGAGGAGGGAGGCTGAGGTATTGTGTGTGTGTGTGTGTGTGTGTGTGTGTGTGTGTGTGTGTAAGGAGTGAAGTGTGAGATAAGGATATGTCTGACCTGCCGGTGACCCCAGTCTGTGTGCGAGCTAATGAATGGAAGCATGAGTCATCCACTAGCTGGCCGCAAGATGAGCTGCAACATGTGGCGCTCAAACATGCTGCTCTTCCACACACATTTGTGTCTCTCTCTCTGCTTCATTCCTTTCGCTCTGACATTTACACACACAGACACACACACACACACACACACACACACACACACACACACACACACACGTACGTTGCCTCATGTCTGCTGAAGTGAGGCATGTGGCCTTGGAGGGATGGGCATGAGCACTCAAGGACGTGAAGTAACTGTATATTTCGGATAGGAATGAGGCAAATAGTGCCTCCCTTGTTAATTTTATGAGTATTTCGGTCTGTTTATCAGACTGCGACTAAAACGGTTGCATATGCGACCAAAAATATGACTTATTGAATGCATTTTTTATGTTCAGCGAATTAAACTGAGATGATGCGCATCAGAGTTTTAGTGTAAAGATGGGTTTTAAAGCGTGCTGATCTCTGCAGCACTGCAGCGCTGACACACACTTGATAAACACAGCTCAGCTGAGCAGAGCGAGGGATGTCAGTGACGGAGACATGCGCTTGTAAAAGTGCACAGCATGAACAAACTACAACAGGTAAAGCTGTGAGCTGTGTGGATATTGGCAATATTGTGTACAATTCTCGTCTATAATCAGCTATTTATAAGAGAGCCTATATGTAATCGCTCATTCAGTGTTTCAAACTGTGGAAAACATGTAAAGATGGTAAACAATGCAAAGTAATATACATTTACCTCAGAATAACCATTCGGTTTCCATAAGCTCATCAATCAGCTAGGAAAAAAACTTTACAGAGGAGCATTTTGCTATATGTGCTATTGCATATTAATATTTTTCCTTAACCTGTTGTCTACATGATTCAATTCCTATAAAATCACATGTTACTAATGAAGAAAAACAGACTGAATGTGTGAAAGACACATGACAACATTTACAGGATGCATTGAGGAGGAGCCCAAACTACACTCAGTGGCCAACTGATGCTTGTTATGTCCATGATATTAGTACAGTTCTTTGAAACTTTATATTTCAAGTTGCAAAAGACATTTGGGGTGGTGATGGCGCAGTGGATAAGACAAATGCACTTGGTGTGAGAGACCCGGGTTCGAATCCACTTTGAGAAACCAATGTGTCCCTGAGCAAGACACTTAACCCCTAGTTGCTCCAGAGGTGTGTGACCTCTGACATATATAGTAATTGTAAGTCGCTTAAGTCGCTTTGGATAAAAAAGCGTCAGCTAAATGAATAAATGTAAATGTAAATTTAGTTTCAACTTTAAGTAAACCTTAGTTCCCAGGTCATCTAAAAGAAGGATTTAAATCCTGATAAAGTCAAGAAAAGATGAGACATAAACACATGACTATTATTTAAACATTCAAATGTTATGTTATATATATATATATATATATATATATATATATATAGAGAGAGAGAGAGAGAGAGAGAGATAAAATTAATAAATAAAAAGTTTATTCTGTGGGACCGAATAAAATTATTTTTATTAGTTTTTTTCATATAGGAGCCAGTGGCTCTTTACTCAATTTTTTGGTCTGGACCCTGTGCAGTTTGCTTAAAGGTGCAGTAAGTAATTTAAGAAAAACCCAAACAAACACACCCCTGCCTTCATTGCTCTGCCCCCAAATTCATCACATGCTATGCAATGCATGCATTGGCTAACTGTTCACCCTTCAGACACCTCTCTGAAGTATGGAATCTAATGAATCTAATGCTAATGTACAGCAGCATGTCTTGGTTCTGTGAAATGGTAGATCCAATGTTACATGTCAAGCAGAAATAAAGCAACCTCTGCATCCATTTTTGGGCCTTCCCACTCTCTAACATCCAGCGCTGGGAAGCTTTTCCAATATAAATGCGAGTTCTAGCTCATTCATAAATCTTCTTTATTAGGTTATATTTCTGAGATATTTTCCTGTTTGTTAATGCCTAGGCCATCTCTTTTTCTACAGTCTACAAACCTCCAGCTTGCTCTCTCTATCTCTCTCGCCCCATCATGGATGTTAAACACTCTATTGCTAATTGGCTACAAGAATGTTGTGGTGCTCGGCCTGATCGCTCCAATCCGCTTCGTTTTTTTTCACTATAATACGGTTATTACAGTATCTTTTCCAGCACGCACAGAACCGAGAGTTAGCAAGTATTCGCAATTGTTTGAGTGTTCATTTAAAGTTTCTCAGAAATCGTTTACTGCACCTTTCAGTCGGGTCATAAGGAAATACTGTTTTCAGGTCCAAGCCACTGCACATTTTAACTGAAAAGCCATTTATGAGCACTATTTATTCTATCACACTAAAGCAAGGCTTTTAAAAAACTCATGTGTGCACATCTGTCTCCGGCAGTGTTGGGGGAAATTACTTTAAAAAATAATCGATTACGCTACTGCATTATTCCTAAAAAAAGGGACTAATTGCGTTACTTTTTATATAAAGTAATGAGTTACGTTACTTTAGTGTTCATTTTTCTCATCTGGGCTGGGCTTGCTTTTTTGTTTTTAATATAAAATGTACCTTTGGCAAATGACGAATCCCTTTTCATTCACTCAGGCTGAAGGAAATAAACAACCTTTCGGCTGTGCTGCCATTCTGGATTGTATAAAGAATAAGATGCAGGAGAAGAAAGTTCAACTTTCTTCAGCAATAAAAAAATAAAATCATGAAACGCTAATGTTGTGTTTATCTTAAGTCATTTTTGTGTATTACTAGGTCAGCAGCAAACACATTAGTTAATAAAATGTGATTAAGTACATAAAGGATATTCTTGAGAGCTGTCAGTCAGTACACTTATTTGAAAATGTCAAACTCAAATATAAATATAAAAGTAATGCATTACTTTACTAGTTACTTTATTAAACGTAATCTGATTGCGCAACTTACACTACTCCCAACACTGGTCTCCGGGCTCATGGCATCCCGGACACAATATTTTAACGTTTCACACGAGATGAATCACTGGGCATCTGGGCATCTGAGGTAACAGTGTGGAGATTAAGGTCAGTATTACAGCTAGGGCTGGAACGATTCCTCGAGTAACTCGATTACAAAAAATGATCGAGGCAAATTCCTCTGCCTCAAAGCCTCTTTTCATTTATTTTAAATCTCACGACTTGGTTCTTTCGCAATGATTTTTTCGTGTGACCATTGCAAAAGAACCGTCGTGAGATTTAAAATCAATTAAAAGAGGCTTCGAGCCGTGTGTCCATTGCAAGATAGAGCTGGCATTCCACAACTAGGGCCCTATGATTTCCGCGATGCAGAAAACGCGGAGGGAATCGTGGAATCCAGTCATAAAAAGCGCGTCTTCCTTTATTAACACACACTGAAACGCAAGTGACGCTTCGGTGATTTCAGCGTCTTTCCTCTCACTAAATAAGACGTGAACACATGAACAACATCTCCAGAACTGCTCTGACAGTCACTTCATGAGCATTTGACCGTTGTCACATCACATACACAGAACTGTAAAGGTACGTCAACCCGTCAAAATAAAAGTCCGGTTTAGTTTAAAACAAGTATTTGCCAGAGATGTATTACTATTGTTCAGCATAATGTACATAGCCTACTACTACTAAAAAAATCATATTGATTTGAAAAATCAAATCAATATTTTTTTAAGGTTTAATCTCACAACATTTCTTCCATGTTTTATTTTTAATAGTAAATCCCCTTTGTTTACCAAAAAGTTAGGTTTGCTTAATTGTCAATAATTAAAAGATAAATTAAATGAATGTTTTTTGTGTTTAATGTTTAATGTTTATCTCAGAAAATGCTTTATTTAAAACCCCAACTGAATGGCACTTAAATGCAGTTAATTCATCTGTCAACTTTATTGTCATTGTTCACAGTACAATTACAGACAGAGAAACAATGGGTAATAATCAAATGTATATTTTTGATGTATGCATTGCATTCTATGCATTTAAAAAATAAAAATATTTTTTCTAAAAAATGAAACTTAGTTGTTCATTTTAAGAGACCCAGGAGTCTTATTTTCTCTTCCATAATTAATATTGCACTTTAAGAATTTTTGGTAGAATACTCAATTACTAAAATATTCGATAGCTACAGCCCTAATTAAAGCAAACCGTGAGTGTATATTAGCAAAGTGTGTTCCTTGCTTTTGGCATCTGACAGAGTGTTTGGAGAAACGGTGACATCAAATGAAGATGATTGCCTCATCTCTTCTTCTTCAACACATGACTAAGCACTTATCTGCGTGGTAAGTGTTAGCTGCTGGTTGAGTGCTAGTAATGGAGACTCTCTCATGCTGGGATATGGAGCTTTAAACCGAAGGATGATAGTCTCTGAGCACTTAGCTGGCAGAGCACCTCTCCCTGTGTCACCAGTGGGGAAAAGTCCTCAAATGAGATTAAGCTGCATGAAAAGCAGCGTGATTTCAGGCAAGGAAAGGTTGCCAAATGAGCCGAGCTCAGCGCATTTCCTCGAAAGCGTGTCGCTGCGTGTTGGCATGCTGTCTGTCCACAATGACAGTAAAAAGTGCTGTGAAAGCGACAATCGCAGGCAGTGGGAATGTATTTGATGTTTAAATTCTAGTCATGTTGACAAGGATTTGGGTTTTCTGGTTTATGGTTCTTATTAAAGCACAGTGTTTACAACACACAATATGATGTCGACTGAACCTCCTTTAGGATTTGCTGACTGACAGATCCAATCTTTTTTTTCTCCCAGCTGGATCAGGATCGTTACAGGGTCCTCAGACGCCTCAGTCGACCAGCAGCTCTATGGCCGAAGGGGGAGACCTGAAGCCCCCTACACCTGCCTCAACACCGCACACTCAGATGCCGCCCATGCCTGGTGCTAGGTACATCTCAATGCTGTCTCTCAGTTTTGGGATATGATATTCAGAATGACTTTCAAGGGCCAGAGTACATCTGATATTATCTGTCTCACACAGGAGCAGTGTGAATTTGCAGGACCCTTTTGCTGATGGTGGGGATCCAGCTTTTTCCAGACGAAACTCTGTGACCCCCAATTCAGGTTATCAGCCTGGTATGGGTGGACCAGATATGATGGGCCGCATGGGCCCTTATGAGCCCAATAAGGACCCGTTCGGTGGTATGAGAAAAGGTGACTGTTCTGGTCATATCCTTACAGTGGAGTTTTAAGAATGCCTTTTATTAATTTATCTAGTAGAGCTACTATAATATTGGGCCAACTCTGATGATGAACATTTTGAACGTGGTAATTAACTCATAAAATTATACGTTGTATGTAATATTTTAGTATACAAAAGAGGACACTCAGTTTGACTCTCTGCTTACATTTTCAGCAGGGGAGCAGTTCATGAGCCCAGGTCAAGGCCCAAACAGTGGAATAGCTGAACAATATAACCGTGGCCCCCCAGGACCAATGGGAAATATGCAGATGGGTCAAAGACAACAGTACCCATATGGTCCAGGTTATGAGAGAAGGTGAGTGCATTCATTCCAAGTATTTGCATCAAGTGTAGCCAGTGAGTTTATTGTAGAAATCCATTAATACAGAAATCAGATTGAGTGTTAATGTTGCACGTTATAGTAGCTTTGCAGTGGTTTTTCCACATTTCAACACACAACCCAACCAAGGAGTTGTGTCTTCAGTTGCTGTTTCTTTATTTCCTCACAGACCAGATTCAAGTATGGGCCCAGATGGCAGTATGGCTCCACAGCCTAACATGATGCCTTCAGATGCAGGGATGTACTCACCCAACCGGCCCCCACAGCAACAGAGGTTAGCATTTAATAAACATTTTCTTCACTCATTTTTTATTTATTTTTTGCTATTTGCTTTTGAGCATCCATGGGTTTTTGGGCCTTTCTTAAACTACAAGTATGTTTTGGTTTGCAGGCTTGATTCTTACAGTAATCAATACCCTGGCCAAGGTGCTCCCCCTAGTGGACCATGCCCAAACCAACAGTCAGGAATTTACTCGCAACAACAACAACCGGTCAGTGAAATACAATCTTTTTAAAATTATAATATAGTTATTAGATGTGACATTGCCTAAAATAATAAAAAATTATATTTCTCAAATACAGAATTACACACAGAAGAGACCAGTTGATGGTGTTTACGGTCCTCCTGCAAAGCGTCATGAAGGAGACATGTACCCTTTCAGTGGTCAGCAGCCGGGACCCCAGGCCCCAGGTGGACCTCAGTCCCAACCTGATATGTATAACCAGTATAACGCCTATCCAGGTGCAGAAAGACGCCCTCCGGGCCCACAGAGCCAGTTTCCTTTCGGTTTTGGGAGAGATCGAGGACCTAACGTGGGTGGTCCAAACTCCCAGCCCTCCATGCCACCACAGATGATGGGTAGCTCCATGAGTGGCTCCATCCCTTCAGTCCCTGATGGACCGCAAGGTCCCATGTGGCCTGGGCGTAATGAGATGAACTACCCAAACTATCACAATCGCCAGGGGCCCCCTGGTGTCCCATCCCAAAGTCAAGGCTACCATGGCATGAATCGTTCTGAAGACATGATGTCTTCAGATCAGCGCATGAACCACGAGGGACCTTGGGCTGGCCATGTTAACCAGCGGCAGCACCCGTACGGGCCTGGGGCCTCTGGGTCGCCAATGTCCAGACCTCCTCAGTCCCTTCAGTCCTCCCAGAACCACATTCCACAAGTGTCTAGCCCTGCACCCATGCCAAGACCAATGGAGAACAGGACCTCACCCAGTAAGTCTCTATACATGCACGCAGGGATGAAGATCCAGAAGGCTGGACCTCCAGTTCCTGCATCACACATTGCCCAGGCGCCAGTGCAGCCCCCTCTGATTCGGAGAGATGTGGCATTCCCACCAGGTTCAACAGAGGCCACGCAGCCCATTCTGAAACCACGTCGTCGGCTTACCATGAAGGATATTGGTAAGAGGCTCATTGCATTGTTCCCATGAGTACTTGTGTCCCAATCCATTTTTGTTTTGGGGGTGGTCTAAAAATGGCTTTTGTTTGGTTTCAGGAACACCAGAGGCCTGGCGAGTCATGATGTCCCTCAAATCAGGCTTGTTAGCTGAGAGCACTTGGGCTTTGGATACCATTAACATTCTTTTGTATGACGACAACAGCATTTCTAACTTTAATCTGAACCAGGTGAGTAGTTTGTATAGACCAGAGTCACCAAACTTGATCCTGGAGGACTGGTGTCCTGCAGTGTTGAGCTTCAACTTGCTTCAAACACACCTGACTAGAAGTTTCAAGTATACCTAGTGAGACCTTGATTAGCTGCTTCAGGTGTGTTTAATTAGCTAAACTCTACAGGACAGCGGCCCTCCAGGACCGAGTATTGTGATCGCTGGTATAGGCCATAGGACTAGCGATGGGCCAGGTTAGTCAACTAGTGTGATTAATTTATCTTTATCTTCTAATTTCAGCTTCCTGGCTTCCTTGAGCTCATTGTTGAGTATTTCCGAAGGTGCCTAATCGAGATATTTGGCATATTGAGAGAGTATGAGGTTGGCAACCCTGGGCAACGTACACTAATTGACCCAGAGGCCATTGACCCCGAGATGTCTGATGAGGAAGGGCCAGAGGCAGAGCAGATGGAAGAGGAGGATGAGGATTACGATGAAGATATAGAGAGCAACACTGTGCAGACGTCACAGGTTCAGGTCAAGCAAGAGAAAGAGGAGACTACGCTGGTCCAAAAATCTAATGACAAGAATGATGTAGAAGAGAGGGAAGGCGAGGATAATTCTTGCAAAGATTTCCGATCATCCACCCCATTGCAGGACACCAGTGCCTCCCAGGAGAAGCCAAAGCAGGCTAGTAAATTTGACAAGCTTCCCATCAAGATATTGAGGAAAAAAGACCTGTTTGTGATTGGGCGCACTAGTAAATTGGGTCGGCGACAAGCCTTTGATAGCGGTCTTATTCATTGGAGTGTAGGTGGTGGTGACACCACAGAACACATACAAACCCATTTTGAGAGCAGGATGGAGCTCTTGAAGCATCGGAAACGGGTGCCAGTGAATGTCAAGCCACGCAAGAAGGTGTCTCAAGTAGTGGAGCCTGTTACGGAGGATGCTGAGAAGCCTCAGATAAACGAAGAGCATCAGCAAGTACAACCTCCACCATCCCCAGACCAACCATTGTCCGAAGGTAGAAGCACTACAACAGCAAGCACGTCGACGAGTATAATGGCCACAATTGATGACGTACTCTCGGCTCGGCAAGGCTCTGTGACGGAGGAAGCGGTCCGAGGAAACCAAAACGGCGACAAGGAGAATACCTTTCTATTTGGCATCGACCTAGCGCTACAGAGTCGCAATATCAAGATCTTGGAGGACGAGCCACACAGCAAAGACGAGACCCCGCTCTGTATGTTCTCGGATTGGCAGGACTCTCTCGCCCGCCGCTGCATCTGTGTTTGCAACATCATTCGCAGCCTTTCCTTCATTCCTGGCAATGATCTGGAGATGTCTAAGCATCCAGGACTTTTGCTGTTGCTTGGCCGGCTGGTGCTGTTGCACCACTGGCATCCTGAACGCAAGCAGGCCCCGGTTACCTACGAGAAAGAGGAAGAGGAAGACGAAGGTGTCAGCTGTGAGCGAGATGAGTGGTGGTGGGACTGTCTTGAAGTTCTGCGGGAAAACTGCTTGGTCACATTAGCGAACATCTCAGGCCAGCTGGATCTGTCCATCTACCCTGAAAGTATTTGCCTGCCGCTGCTGGATGGCCTGCTCCACTGGGCCGTGTGCCCTTCAGCGGAAGCTGTTGATCCTTTCCCCACGTTGGGGCTCAACGGGACTCTGTCTCCCCAGAGACTTGTCCTGGAGACCCTCAGCAAGCTTAGTATCCAGGATAACAATGTTGACCTCATTTTGGCTACACCGCCTTTCAGCCGCCTTGAGAAGCTCTACGGCTTTCTCGTGCGAATGGTTGGGGACCGCAAAGTGCCCGTCTGTCGGGAGATGGCGGTGGTGCTGCTAGCCAACCTGGCGCAAGGCGACAGCGTCACGGCCCGGGCTATTGCTGTGCAAAAAGGCAGTGTAGGAAACCTTCTTGGCTTCTTGGAGGACAGTCTTGCAGCCACCCAGTTCCAACAGAGTCAGGGCTCTTTGATGCACTTTCAGGGTGCGCACTTCGAGCCCACTAGTGTGGACATGATGCGGCGGGCAGCCCGTGCCCTGCACGCTCTTGCCAAAGTGGAAGAGAACCACTCAGAGTTCAGGCTGTACGAGTCACGGCTACTGGACATATCAGTGTCCCCGCTCATGAACTCTTTGGTGTCCCATGTAATCTGTGACGTACTTTTTCTGATCGGCAAGTCATGACAGCCGTGGGGGCGATCATGTTTTTCCCCACTCGTTGTTTTTAATGTGTGTGTGTCTGCGTGAGTGGAGAAAATTTAACAGCGAAACCGATGGACTGTATGTTGATTTTTTTTTTTTTAATTTATGCAAAATCACCTCAGATTCCACTGTTTGTCTACCCTTGCTTCGCTCTCAAGGACGGATATATGTCGCGACGGATTTAACACATGGATAAGAATTTGAGATTCTCGCCTGCAAGAGTGCGCTGCCCTTTGGACTATTTTGTAAGGAAAAATAATGACAAAAAGACAAAAAAAACAACAAAACTGTAACCAAAGTTGCTGTCACTTTTACAGTGAGTTTGGGGAAAACCTGTGCCTGTATTCACCTTCCAGGTGAGGACGGGCACGGAGGCGACCATTATCTGGTTCTTGAGGCTAAACGGACTCTCAGACTCTGGTGTGTGGTATTAATTGCTGTAACTTGGATTATATATATACTTAGCCCTAAAGGAACCAGGTCATTGGCTGTGAACAGACATGTAAATGGGAGGCCTGTGCAGTAGATTGTAGGACTTTTTTTCTGTACTGTACACCTTAAAACTGTAAACATACTGTAACAATACTGTTTCACACTGAGATAACGCTGGCTTGGCAGCGAAAAAACTGTAGTTTTTAAAAAATGATGATTTTAGTTCATGTTGAGAGAGGAAAAAATGGCTTTCCCCCCAAAGTAACGTGAACCTACAACACCCCGACCTCTTCTTTGTCCCTCGATTGTATGACTTGACCCTTAAAGAAATCACCTCTTAGGACTGGTCTTGAGCTCTAGATGCAGTCCAGGCTGCAGTGTATATAATGATGTTGTAAATTACACTTTGCTCTTTTTCTTTCTCTCTCATCTTATGGCGCTCTTCACCGTTTTTAATCTTTGACGAATTAAAGGTTTCACTCTACAGATCTCTCATTGCGCATTGCCATGTGTTTATTTACCACCTTCCTCACCTTACATCTCTGACTGTAGGGATGCAATCTTCTGCCCTTGCGATCCCATGCACATAACATTTCAGTTCCTTTCGTTGAATCTCTAGAGGCATATATCAAACCAGACAAGTCCATTACTCCAACTGATTTCATCATCATTCATCAGAACAGATACAGTAAACGAGTTTGGTTTCCCCTCTTTCCCAGCGGTTTCCTTAGTTGATTCCAGTGCTATGGATTCATATTTGTATTTCAGATGATGTAGCTAAAAACTTGTTGTAAATTCCTTTTTCCCCCTTTTTTGGCTTAATGAAATCATTTATTCCGTATGAAATCTTTATACTATATGTTCCACGTGTTAAGAATAAATGTACATTAAATCTTGGTAAAACGCGTGTGATTGATTCATTTGTAATGACTTTTATAATCATGCATTTGGAGGTCCATGAATTTAAAACACGTCAAGCTCTACAGACTGCATTTGTTGCATCGATAATTACCATAAAAAACATTTAGATTAATCTCTCTTTAAAAGGTAGTAGTAAAGCACTTATAATCAGTGGCAAATTTTCATATGCCACTGATTTTCAAGTGTAGCCGCAAGACTTCAATGCAAGACATGTTCAGATGTTGTGATGCAGTCCGTCAAAAACCATCTGTGCATAGTTGCGGTCCAATTATTCTTAAAGTTAATATCCAAATTTTAAGGGTGATTTTATACCTGGCGTTTTTGCCCCATTAGCTTGGTTCGTTTGGGCATATATGATCACGACAATCGCATGCGGATCCGTGCCAAATTAATCGGTCCGGGATCGCCTGAACGCGGTGGTCTTGGCTCGATTGAAATCGAACTCTGGAAAAGGTTCGGTTGTAGTGAGAAAGCAATCCGATCCAATGGATCAAGCTATATCACAATGTATGATGCTGGGTAATTATCTGTGAGAAGCTGTAGACGATGTCTGTGGGTGAGCACGTCTTTGTCATTCGAAATCAAAGCATTTCTTTTCTTTTTATAAAGCATTCTTATAGCTCTTTGTAGTAGGTGCATTTCATGTTTTCCCGACAAATCCTAGACTCCTGCTCAAAATCATAAATTAATATAACGACAGCTACAAAAAACCCCAACAATAAGCCATCGAACTGTTTAGTTCCATCCTGATGGATGACCGCCATAAGCGGAATTCCGAAAATGAACTGTGGAACTTTGACCAATGAGAGGAAAGCTTACTCGCACGTGACGTCTAGAAACTTTGCAGTGTGAAACCCAGAATAAAAAGCAATAATTTCAATCCCGGTTTCAGAACAAAGCAATCGATCTTCAGGCACCCAAGATTCCTAACAGGACCAAATCCTTATGTATTACATTAGTGACACAACTAATATTCGTTAATCTATTCTAGGACAGTGATATCAGCACAGAAGTGATCTGCACAACCAAAACGTTGTCAAAGTTCAGGTAGGTGCTTCAATACGAACTCGAGTCTCCCATTTCGTTTGGTAATTTTTCAGTGCATGTCCCGTTTGCTTGCATTGTCACTACTTCACTGTAACCTGCAAAAATCTGTTCACTTCTGTAATAATCAGCATTATCCACAATTTCATAACTGATAGGACTAGACTAGACTGAAGGCCTGACTCTACAGGCATTTGCTTCTTTGCTGCAGTATGGAAATTTAGTTTTTAGGATTAACCGTATCGAGAAACACCAAGGCTGCTTGATGAAATGTAGAAGAACACTGTAGGCTCAAAGAGATGGTAAAATTGCAGCTGTAATTACTTACGCTTACTTCATTAGGCGGGAAAGTCAAGAGGTGTTTCTCAATGTCAAGGATCCTTCCTTGGCAGGACGTGTCCTTCCAAGTCACTTCCTTCAGAGGCTAGGCGAGACTCCTCTTAAGCATTCGGAGAACACATAAATGGAACAGGCTAGCAAGTGCACGTAATTGCGTCATTACGTCAGTGAAAAGGTCCGTTTGAATAATGCTGTATCGTTAAATTACTTTGGACAACTTAACTAGTTATTTATAAAAGAAATGCCGATGACGCAACCAATTGTTAAATGACAGGTCCGGTTCAGTTAACCATTTGTATTTGTATAATTTACAATATCAATATGGTAGTAATTTGTACTGGCATTTAAACGTTAAACTTTACTTATATTTACTACAGTTATAACAAATGTTTGTTAACGTAAATAAAAACCGTTAATGCTCCGACACATATGCATCCTTTCCTGTGTATGGGATATTCTTCAAACGAAGGACTGTCCTTGGTTGAAATTCCGAGGATCCTTGACATTGGAACAGTCCTTCGACGGATGTCGATGACGTAGCATCCTCGAAATACTGGCTTCCGAGGATCCTTCCTTGACATTGAGAAACACCTAAGGTCAAGGCCAGCGCATTGCATTGTGGGATTAGCGGCACATTCCATGCATACATAAAAACTGCTTTCTTGTTCACAGTGTAAATGTTTCATACTGCAAACCGAGTGATTAGAAAGCAGTGCATTGTTATAGATGTATCCCTCCCAATGCATTTCACTTTTACAATTGTGTTATAAGCATATTCCAAATTCTCAATGATTATTAATTCTTTAAGGGGTAGTATTTTATACATCATGCTTGCATGTTTTGCGCTTTTGAATCATAATGAGCACGCAGACACGTGGCTGCATTAATGTCATTATATCAGAGCAAACCCTTTTAATAACGGAAGCAGGCAGTATAATGTTTGATCCCACAGCTCCATCTAGCGGTTATGCGCAGATAACAGCACTTTGTATACGGTGAAAACCTACCATCATACAAGGCTGATTGTTTTATCCAATACATAGACATAATTAATAAACAGGACAGGAATTGCTCTCTAAACCCACTTGAAAAAATAATATAGTAAGTATTGCTTTAGTAACTATAAGGCAACTTTAACCCATATATGATCGATTGTGACTCCCTCAAACACTCATAAGGATTTACTGCATAATAATAATAAAGTAATAAGTAAATAAGAATGCTAAAATAAGTTCTAGGCTTGTAGAAAGTTATATATGAAGAGTCAGATGCAAAAGCCTCTAAGTGCTATCCAACATTTTCTTCTAAAATGATTATTTTCTCATGCTTCTATATTAATGTTCAGTTATTTTACTTTATTGTGAAAGAAAAGAAACATACTATTCATTGCCATTAAAGTGAAATTACAGAACCTACACATGGGAGCCTGATAAAAATGCTCATTTTTAGAAGATTTCAAACGGTACTTAGAGGTTTTTTTTGCATCTGAACTCTTCATATGAAGTAATCAATTTACACTATTTGAAAATAATATTTTATTTTAACGTGCACACTCTCTCTTATTCATGACTAATAGTCGAAAATGCAAACGTCTATTGTCACATTTATGTTTTACATAAATCATTAGCCTGTCGCATATTTTCCTTTCAAAACGGCGAAATTTAATAAAAGGTTGAGTAGTTTGCATCACTAGATAATCCATTACTGTTGGTCGCTAAACATTTCTATCGTTAAAATGGTTTTCTAATACAGTAGACTGCTACTCACATCTTTCCACAAACTCTAGTTGTGTTCTGACAGTAGTAAGACCCGCTTTCTTTGATTTGATTGGTCATGTCGATCATTGACGAGCACTGTTGCACCACTGAGGCAGACCAGAGCACTGCACGGGCCTCACTTTCTCCCTCCCAAAACAGCTAATACTACTGTTTCAGCTTTTTCAATAATTCAGTTTTGTATGTAATGGCAAAGTGATTATATTTCGCTTAGTTTTGAATTTAATTTAGAAAAACGTTTGCACTTTTTTTTTTTGTTGTTGTTTGTTAAATACAAGTTTTTTTGTCTTGTTTTTTTTTTTTTTTTTTTTTTTTTTTTTGTACGACCAAGCGACCAGCGCCAGACAGTGAACCTATGTTTGATCAATTTAGCCTTCTCAAATTATCACGACTTGCCTAAAATGAAATCTATAGATACTGTATAAAACAGTTCTAGCATGTTTAAATGTTAAACCTAGATAAATGTGCTCTATATCCAATAGTTTGTGCGGAAAAAGCTAGCTAAGGCGTGCTCTGCAGGACATGGAGATGCCAGCACAATCACTTGCAATTTTTTCTGTGGATACGCCATCATCTTTGCTCATAAAGGTAAGAGTAATGCATCATTTGTAACTGTAAAGGGTTACTTTTATTTGTGTGCACTCACTATCAACAAAACGTTGTGCTTTTATAAAATAAAGAAAATAATCATGGTGCACTTTCTGCCGTCTTGTATTTAACAGGAGTGCTTCACAAAAATGAACTGAAACTCCGCGAATGCACGTCTCACAGGCATGATAAATATACCTATAGAAAGCTTGTGAAATGAAACATATCAAAAACAAAAACTTTCATTATAATCATAATCCGTAAATATGCACTTTTCTCTAAAGGCGTGTCTAATGAGATGGTGAGCCAGGATCAGCAACTTCATCCTTGAAACACTAGTTTCCCCCTTCACATTTATGGTATTTACTTTTGCCGGTACTTTGCGTGTATTTGAGCACAGAACTGTTCAGCTGCGCTGCTGTGGGACTCTAAACAGTCATGGTAGCACGGTCATGTGTTGTTTCCACCAGTGCGGCAATTGTTTCATCACTAATTGACGGATGTCTAACATATAAAAATATTGCGTCTGAACTATGATGTGAAAATGCAGGGCTCTAGACCAGCCTAAAAGTTAAACTTTTAAATATTTTTGTCTTCCTAATAACAAACAGCTTTACTCATTCTTATACAAAAATTTCATCGATTAATCGAGTAATCGGATAAAATGTGTTTTTGCTTAATTGAAGTGCAATATTAATTATGCAAGAGAAAATAAGACTCCTGGGTCTCTTAAAAAAAGAAAAACTAAGTTTCCTTTTTTAGAAAAACAAATATTTTTATTTTTATTAATTAAAATGTAATTATTAAAGGTTCGGAAGACTACCTTGCTACACGATATACTGTAGGCAAAATTATATGGACCAGTGATGAAGGTGGGATAATGGTCCTGGGATGTTTTCCCTTGCCCCGCTGCAAATATCTAGGTACACACATTGCCACCAACCCCTGCCATCCCACCCCTATAGGCACATAGAGTAAAATGAAATTCTGAAAAACTATCACTTCTTCTTGCTTTACTACTCCTTCCTCTTCTTCCTGAAAACAATTTCACCTGATGATTTGAGTAGCTCTTTTTGTAAAGTTCTAGGATGATTGGGGTAATTTTGTAGGGTAGGCCGAGTGCCTCTGCATAGAAAATAATAAACAAAGTACAAGCATATATAAATGCAATAGAACAAAAATACATGTGAAATAAAGCAGTGCTTTTGGTTTCTCAGGTAAATTAACTGTATTAAGTTACAGACATTGAATAATCAAATGTAAAATAACACTGCCTTCACTGTATACATTAAATATGGTCCATAAAATTAATACAGTTTACCTTTAGCTACAAAATGTTTTTTCTTTCTTTTTTTGTTTTTTGAACAGCTGCAGGTATATTGATTGGGTTGCTGTCCCTTAGTGTTTTAATTCTACAATATATGGTGTAAAAACGTCTGAGTGCTGCCCTCTTCAGGTTGAACGGTGGCTACTGCAGTTGATTTTTTTCCTATTGGATGTTGCGGTGGCAAGTGACCTAAGCGGTGGCAGGTGACGTAAGCAGTTTCCAGCTCATTAACGCCCCTTGGTACGAGCTACCACGCCCTTGGCAGTATAAAACCATCTTGTTCCGTCAAAATCACTGTAGTGAGTCAGGAGTTGGAATTGCGAGTATTGGTAACGACCAGGATAGACTAATCTATTTAGCATAGCAATTATATAGTTATTTAGATCTTCAAGTTAGTGTAGATTTATCTGTATTTAGTACAGTGGTCAGGATGGTACGTATGTGTGTTGCTGGTTGCTACAGCACTGCTGGACTGCATAGTTTACCAGCAGACTTTAAAAGTAAGCGTCAGTGGTTGCATGCATTTGGCCTGGAAGACTGCTAGTTCCCGCCTAGAGCTCGAGTGTGCAAACTGCGTTTTACAAGGGATTGCTTCTCCAATGCAATGGAGGTGGAAACGGGCTTCTCCACACAGCTCGCGCTGAAAAGCGACGCGATGCGGGAGTTAAGACCGCAGTTTGAGCCAGCGGCTCGATTTGAAATGAACAGACACCTCGACACCCTCCACTTCAGGTAAAAGTGGGGGAGAAAAGTCCTCTACTTCAGATGAACGCTCTGTTGCAAAGCTACTTGCGTCATTACAGTCACTCTCCATTTTAGCGTCTCTGACAGCAGCTGTCAATCAATCCGTCACTGCGGGTCTCAGGATCACGCCGCACTCGCTCAGCCCCGCCCTAGGTTCATCCCCTTTATCTCCGCTGTGCTCTGCCCACTTTTCAGCATTTTTCAAATATTGTCAGTGGGTGGAGTCAGGCTCTGAGCAGGGGTTTAGTTACACTTTAAACTGAAATCGAAGTAAAACATTTTTTTTGGAAAAACCACATCCTGGCGTCATCTTCATTTGCTGCTGAATTGTTAAGACACATATAGAAACATAAGGAGAGCAAGAGATTGATTCTCAATTTCAGTTTCTTTTTAATTAATACTATAGTAGTTCAGTTCCCTTTACATCTTTAAGTAGCCGTTAATTTATCAATTGAATGGGTGACTTATCCTCATTAATCATGCAAACATTTGCCCCCCCCCCCCCCCGAGATAATTGGCAGGAGCCGCCACTGGTGGCCAGCCTAAGGCACACCTGTGCAATAATCACGCTGTATAATCATCATCTTGATATGCCACACCTGTGAGGTGGATTGATCATCTCTGCAAAGAAGAAGTGCTTACTAACACAGATTTAGACAGAATTGTGAACAATATTTGAGAGAAATGGGCCTTTTGTGTACATCATGAAAAATGAGGGCAAAAACAAAAGTGTTGCGTTTATAATTTTATATATATAATTTCTTTATATCTTCCTTCTGGTTCTTATTTTAGTCCTTCATTTTATTTAGTCACAAACATGAAGTATGTGTTTTTTCTTTTGAACTAATCTAATTATAGTTTATCATTTTAACCTCAGAAATGCAACAGGATGCAAAAGACTTTGCAACACTTCCAGAAGAACGAACAGAATGACTCAACACAGCCGTCATTTACTAACAGTTAACACAGAACTACATTTTTATTCTCTTACTAATAATATTTATATATATATTTTTACTTTTATATAAATAACGTATTCTTAGTTATGTTGCATTGAAATAATGGTTTTGGAATATAAATGGATGAAATAGGGTTGTTTGAGTATGAACACTACTATGTGAACTGTATGAATGGGATCACAGAGGCATTTATACTCCGCTAAATTCAAGCTGCATCAGAATGTATTGATTGTACCTTTAGAATATATTGATTGATTCAACTGGATGAGTACTTTTAAGTCGTGTCCGGCCCCACATTATGCCTCTTAATGCTTAGCTGCATTTCTTGAAACAAATAAAACAATACCATTTTGAAATATTATTCGAATTTAAAATAACTGCTTTCCATGTGAATATATTTTACAATTGTAATTTATTCCTGTGATGCACAGCTGTATTTTCAGCATCATTACTCCAGTCTTCAGTGTCACATGATCTTCAGAAATCAGCATAATATGATGATTTGCTTCTCAAGAAACGTCTCTGATTATCATATCAGTGTGAATTTTATTTTTGAAGTTTGTTTGTCTAGTGAAATCTTTTTCAAGATGAATAAAAATGATAAATTAATAGTATTTACTTAAAATATAACTATGATGATAACCTTTTCTCTAAAGGGTTAAATTGATGTATTAAAAGTGATTCAGAGACATTTCAATAATAATCCATTTAGTGTTGAGAAAAGGAAAAGATGAAAACAATAAAGAAAAAAAAACGAACTCAAGAGCTAATCATACAAGATGTTTAACACTAAAGTCCAAAGACAGACAGACAGACGGATGGATGGATGGATGGATGGATAGACAGACAGATAGATAGATGTCAGAATGACTAAACACCATTGATGGTTAATCCATGAGAAGCTTTCAACAGATTATGCCATGAGAGATATTGGACAGCTGCTGTCATGTGAAGAGCATCTGAGGACTGTTGCGTCACATCCTGTGTGCGAGCATCATCTGCGCGCAGATCATCATTCATTGCGCTCTTCATGTAAACACTGATGCCCGCTCTGCGTCCGTCATTTAGCAACGAGCGACAGCGTCCGCGACGCGTTTTTATTTCACCAAGGGACCACAGCGAAGCCGCCGCTTTACTGAAGCTTGCAGCGAGGACGCGTCTGTGACGTCGCGTTACGTCGCGCGCCGATCGGACTGCGATCTGTTCTCTAATAAAGCATGACGCCATCGCGCGACATCTCTCCGCGCAGCAGCTGATGTTTGACGGACGCTGATCGCAGGGAAGGATGAAAAACCGAGAATATCAGCAGATAGATCCGCAGGCGCTCGCGACGCCTCCGCCCGATCACACGTCCAGACGAGTCCGGAGGAAATGGGAGGTGTTTCCCGGGAAAAACCGCTTCTGCTGCGACGGACGCATCATCGCGGCGCGTCAAAGCGGCGTGCTGCCGCTCACACTGACGCTCATCCTGCTCACCAGCGGACTCTTCTTCATATTCGAGTAAGTGTGCTGCTTCTCTGGAGAACACGAGACCAGCTGCACGAGCACTGTCTGAAACACGAGGAACCACTAACATTAGACGAGTCACAGACTGTGCAGCTCAGGGTTTAAACAACAACAATAATAAAACACATGTCTGCTGTTTACACACCTGCTTGGACTTATTTGTTAATTAAAGCTAGATACTGTTAAAGATCTCTTGATCTGGAAAGAGTACATTACACAAATTGTAAGTGTAATCTAATGCATTATACTTTTTGGGTAATGAAAGCACGCTACTTTTCGATCCCTTTTAAATTACCTTTGATTGAAATTTTAAAAGGTGAAAAAGAAGAATAAAGGAAGATGAGTGCATGATGAATAATGTATTGCTATTTTGTGAAGTGTGAGCAATGTCATCTCAATACAAGTTATGTAATCTAATCTAACACGAAATCTGATTTTTTGTTCACAGAATAACGAAAAGGAAATAATGAAATAGAAATGAAAGGGTTTTCATTTTTAAGTCAAGCGTAAACTACATAATGAAGATAATATTGAACTGCAACAACAAGATAAACATAGGTTTCTATGTTCTCTAGGTTCCCTGTTCTGCTTCACACAGTGACTGTAGTCTCTCTCAGGACATCATTTGTGTTGAGGTCACTTTTAGGGACTTAATTAACAATGTATGGTTACTTAAACGTGGCTCATTTAATTTTGGCGTTGATCACTGTATTGTAAATATCTTCCCTGTGGATGCAGCACATTAAGTAGAAACTGCGTTGGATTCTAACGTTCAGATCTGTATATTACGGTGTTTTGCTGACGGAGGTGTTGTGTGGTTCCAGCTGCCCGTACCTGGTGAAGAACCTCACCAGCTGCATCCCGGCCGTCGGAGGGGTCCTGTTTGTGTTTGTGATGGTCTCTCTCCTCCAGACCAGCTTCACGGATCCGGGGATTCTGCCCCGGGCCACACCAGAGGAGGCCGCAGATGTCGAGAAGCAGATCGGTGAGGAGCACTCGTCTCAGGATTACTACAGCACTGCTATCACTTATCATCTACAGAAATACATCCGATTGATTTGCGTTTTTAGTCTAGGTTTGACTAAATGTGATGTGTGATGTTGCTGCTGCTGCTTCATTCGTCTCTCTGGATATGTAAGGTCAAGTCTAGGGCAATGCATTATGGGATGGAGGGCTCAGCGTAGTGTGTTCTGTTGCTGCTACATTTTGGCAAACGAATTAAGGTCCTCCATATTCATGCATACAGATATAGAAAGAGAATCATGTTATTCCAAATTTTCAATTTTAAAACCAAAAAAAAAAAAAAAAAATTGTAAATCGACAAATTGTAAGTTGACTGTTTCAACAAAGTTTTAAGGCAGCACAAACGCTTTGTTAATTTGTTTTGTTTTTACAGTGTATGAACAGAAATAATGTTGGCTGACAAATAAATGAAAATATAATATTGAATTGTTATTTATATGATGCGTTTGTTAACATGCACTAGATGGACGTCTTTGTCGTTTGTTACATATTTAGCATAAGACCTTATAAAAATTTGCCGTTCATGTTAACAAAAAGTATTTTAGAATCTGTAGACTTTTTAAAATTCCTTTCCATTGCAGTGTGTATTGCATTTCATATGTAAACTGACTTATTATTAGTTATCTGACCTGTGTCTGTGTAAAGAATGGGGCAAAGTATCCGTTTGGATTAAGAGTTTTACATGAGAGTGTCACATGATTGCGGTGCAGACTCATCCATTATTTTTGATGTCCTCCAAACAGGAATATAATCTGCCAGTCAGAGAGCTGCAGTTATTAGTTTTAACAACAATTAAAATAATCATCATCGTAGAATTTCTGATCCGCTCAAGTGGTTCAGACTGATGTGTTTGTGAGGAACTGGGAAATGGAGAAGTGCATGATGTGTCTCTTTTTCTGTGACAGCATTTATAGCCGTCTGGCTGACTTGCCCTCCTCTGACCGTCACTGCAGGCTGCTTCTGGAATAAAGAATTAATTTGCGTGTAGTTGTCATGTTTTATATCGGTGATGAATGTTGCAAGTTTGCTATTCGCAGTATATCTGTTGGAAGTCGAAATTTAAAATCAGAATTTATATCCAAGTGGCAGATATTAAGTCAAGTTTGTTTTTGAGAGCATTTGATACGGTGGCCCAGTTATGTACAATAGGTATGCACGATTAATCGCGATTGTCATGCACAGTTAGTCAGTAAAGCCGGTTCTGCGATTAGTAGTAAATCTCTATCACCTGCTTTCAGATTGAGCAGCATTTACTACACAGAGCCGTTGTTCACTGACAAGCTGTGCAAAACAAGCGCAAAATATGATCGTGGTTTGGCGCAGCTTGTCATTGAACAACGACTCTGTAGTGAATGCTGCTCCACATGAAATCACACACATGTAGATATTTACTTCTGATTACAGAACCGGCTTTACTGACAAGATGCACATTAAATATCAGCAGATATTTATCGTGCAGCCCTATTAATAGCATGTTTTTACTCCAAACTCCCTTCATAACATCAGTCGTGTGTTTGAAATAAATCCTTCTGTGAGATGATGTGGCTTCTTAAACAGAATAATTAAGGCACACAATATTTATTTGTATTCTAAGCAGTGATAAAGGCTATGTCGGTTCGCATTTCATTATAGATATACAGCTTCTGTCTGATTGCGACTTTATTGCCATTGTGATTTAATTTTGATTTAATTGTGCAGCTTTAATGCACAACACAATGCAATTAAAAAAGCAAACATAAGCTCACAACAAAATTAAGCCACAAATGCTCCCAACCACTAGGGGGCAGTTGGTCTGCAGAAACGGACAATTGTGTGCATGTCACAAGTATTCGCGGTCGCGGCCACGCGGTCTGAAGTACTTTGATTAGTTTTAATACTGCTTGCTCCGGACGTTATTTCAGTTCACCATGTATCGTACTTTTTGTGGGGCTATGCTTGAACGCTGCCCAGAGCTAAACTGTCCAAATCAAAAATATATTGATTTATTATCTGCTCGATTCATGAATCAATCAATAAATGAAGATTACCAGGATATCAAAACATTTCGTAAAAACACTTTGTTCATTTAAAAACCGATCACACATATTAAGATCAATCACTTAAATTGATACATCCTTGAGATGCCTCAAGAAATCCTCAGTGTTTCACTGCCAACACTGCTCCCTAGTGGTTGGGAGCATTTCTGTTGTGTTGTGGCTTAATTTGAGGATCAATTACTGTGTACGTCAGCTGATATGTTTGGCTGGATTGGAATAAAGCTTGTTGATTGGCATTGAAAAAGCAAGTTGAAAAAAAAATAATTTTAGTGCACAGACAGAAAATCACATATTAGAGGCTGTTCACACAAATAACATGTTTTTGCAATTTAGTGGAATTAGACGTTTTTAAAAAGTTATCTTTTAAACCTCTTTCTGTTTAATGTCCCGTGCTTTTAGAGCACCGTGTGTGAGACACTGCAAATGAGGCAACGCATATATTCACATACAAATACTATGCAAAATTTGTAATCACATTTTTCCAATCCACCTTCATGCATCTGACATTATAAAAGCAAAAACTCAATGTGTGTGAACCGCCTCTAAGAGGTCATTAATTTGCTTCTTTTTGCTAAATGGGCATCATCTTTTGCAGTGTTCTTAAATGAAAAGAAGCAACTTGATTATCTATAGATCTTCATTGTGTGTGTGTGTGTGTGTTTTGAGACACAGTGGAGTGTAATTAAAAAAGCAGTGTCCAGAGTAGTTTTTCTTTTTTTTATAACTTTGCCATGGTTTTAGACCACTTTGTGCCATTTGCAAGACTGCAGAAGATGCAACATGTTTACATAGAAGCACAATGGAAAAATCAGCAGTCGAATGCAAAACCTTATTTCATGTGAACAGTCTGTAAATCTCTGAACTATTTGTGTGCTTTACTGTTTGTAGAGGCGATCACTTTTACTTACATCTGTTGCCATTGTTATAATCGACGTTAGAATACATTTAGTATAGGTGTGTGTGTCTCTGCTTTGATGAACTGGAACACAGCTGTTTTCATCATGATAGCGAAATATTACAAGAAGTGAGTTTAAAATTAGTTTAGTCGGTATGAAACCTCATAAAGTGGTGTGCATTTATTTAACAGGTTCTTTTACTCTGTGTGACTTAGCCACAAATCCAACATTAGACGCATCGTTTTTGTCCTGAGACAAAGTTTTTGATTGCCTCCTTGCCTAATGCTTTTAATGTAGCATATTATTAATGTTTGTTTTTTCATGTGAAGTGGTCTCCCTTGTGCCAGTGGTTTTGTTTTTCTAGTGTTCATCTAATTTCAAAAGACAGGAAGAGTTTCAGTTGTTTAGAGCAAACTCTAAAGAGCCTTTAATGTGTTTTTCTCTCTGGCAGACAACCCGACGGGCTCGTCCTCGTCTTACCGGCCCCCGCCGCGCACGAAGGAGGTCGTCATCAACCAGCAGGTGGTTAAACTCAAGTACTGCTTCACCTGCAAGATCTTCCGTCCGCCGCGCACCTCCCACTGCAGCCTGTGTGACAACTGTGTGGGTGAGATGAGCCTCCAGAAGTCTACAGCAGTGCTCGCATGCTTTTAATAATAATTATTAGTGGCGATAGCTAATGCATGTTTCATTATCACTATTGCTCATACTAGAGGTTATAAGTAAACATTTTAAATTCATGCATCTGCATCTAAAGCTGCTTACACTGCACTCCAGGTATGCATTATCAGTTCACATCAGTTCACCAGTCTAAGTGCATTAACGTTGTTTGATGTGCCGGAGATATCACTGGGTCAGACGTAACTGGAGCAACATCGCAGTGTGTGTGTCCAGTGATGTCTGCTGGAGCTGCAGTATTACTTGAAATAAAAACCGGAAATGCGATATGGATTAGTGGGACGATCAAACTGCAAAAGCTGAAGTTTAATTCAATATATGTGCTGCGAGGGAAGAGCTGAACTGCGTCTAACAGCGTTTTCAGCGTCTCACAGTAAATGCTGCTCCGCATAAACTCAGCTCTACATCTGCTCTGAGTTTGAGTCTCTGTAATGCACATTTGTGAAAGCAACATGATCTAGAGGAGCTTATCAGCTACTAGTTAATAGTGAATGTGTTCCCTAATCTAAAGTGTTACCAAAACCACATGCTTTGAGTGTCTGAAAATGAAAAAAAGGTTCAGAACCGTGTGGTTTTACAGCCTTATTGAGGAAAAGCAGTAGAGTCCCATGAAGCATTGCAAACGACACAATCAAATTTAAATCGTTTGGTTTCAGTAAATGCATGTAGCATTGATTAACGAGACTGGAGCTCACAGTAGCTCTGTCTTTAACTGCTTGTAATTTAGTTAAAAATCAATTCCTCTATGAAGAAAATAATTGTTTTTACTTTACAGTTGCTCCTGATTTTGTACAGGCAAACACTGCTCAGAAGATTTAACCATGTGAATATACTATACTCCTAACATTCAATATGAATTGCCAGTGTGTTTATTATGTGCAGTTTTCACACTCTTCTGCTTGTGAATTCATGTAGGATGTTATCCTTCTCAGATTTAGCGGTGTTATTTATAGCGTTAGGTTTATGAAGCGGTCTGCATTTTTTTAATTTTTTTTTTATATCTGAAGTTCTCACTTGTTCCTAAGCCAGCAGCCTGTTTAATTCTTGCTGTATTAAATCACGAGCCGTGTGACGGCCTGCTGTCGTGTGTGTGTGTGTGTGTTTGACAGAGCGATTTGATCATCACTGCCCCTGGGTCGGCAACTGTGTGGGAAAACGAAACTATCGCTTCTTCTACGCCTTCATCGTCTCGCTGTCTTTCCTCACGACCTTCATCTTCGCTTGTGCAACCACACACCTGGCTCTGAGTATGTGTCATTTCATTTTCCTTGACAACACTTCCTGTTTCTGTGAGCTCAAACAAATATATACATCGCTGATTGGTGTGTTCGTTCAGTGAGGCCATGTCTCTCTCTAGTTAAGTAACCAGAGTAGCTATTGCCTTTCTAAAAAGTGACTTTAGAAGTGTTTATAAAGTCACAAAAGATTTCTGTTCCAAATAAATGCTGTTCTTTTGAACTTTGGTCATCAAAGTATCCTAAAAAATCCTAATAAATCATGCTTTTCCTTAAAATGCTAATAATAAAATGTATTTCTTGAGCAGTAAATCAGCAGATGAATTTATAATAGAGACATTTACTTCATGAGGTGCATCATGGGATGCGTTTGAACAGCACTGAAGGAGTTGTTGGTTTTTAAATGTAGCAGTATAATGTTATGAACGCTGTTCCATTGTTCCGAATTGGAACAATTTAAACAAAACTAATTTCCGTTTTTTAAGCATAAGCTATTTAATTTAGTAAGATGTGTCCAGATAATAGACTGGTAGTGTTCACATCATAGAGTTGGTTTGTTTGCACTATGCTGTGCTTATAAAGGCAAGCACAGATGCCAGATGAGAGAGGCCGCTGAGAGGCCATGTCAATCTCTTATTGGACCTCAATGACTTAAGATCTGATAAAAGCTTTTAGTGACTAATGCTTTCTTTTATAGGGTCACGAGGAGGAAATGGGTTGGTTATTGCTCTCCAAGAGAGTCCTGCCAGATATCCTTTCATTCGTTGTGTGATTTCAGATGTTTAACTTACAAAGAGTCTGTTATTGCCGTAAAGGAATGCGCTGGGTTAAATACAAGTGAAGTTCAATGAACAAGAAATGACAGAGAATAATGTCAACTTGTGCCTCAGTTTATAAAAACAAATTAAAATTAGGTTTGTAGTAATGTGCTTACAATGTAAATCTATGGGGCAAGTCATACTGGAAAAAACAAAACCATGTTCCAGCCACCCAAAATGTCACGTTTCTGCTTTGAACACTTCTGTATGGAGTACCGCACATGATATGTTGGGGGAAATAGACATTATTTTTTTTTTTCGTTTTAGATAGATTGTTTCCATGATTTATTAATAAGTTCTTTCATTTTAGTTAAATCATGACCATATTGTACTGATTTATTCCCTTTAGTTTAGTTAAAGTGTTGCAATGATTTAACTAAAACAAGGGGAATGAATTCCTAATCCATGGCCATAATATCAGTTTTTTTCCTCTGTGTTTCATATTCAGGCCTCAACAATTTGGTGCACTTTCATTATAAGTGCAATGTTTGTACAAACCAAGCGACCAGTCAAAATGATTCTGATGATAGAGTTATATTTAGCCCAGAATATTCCTGCACTGTGTGCTATTAATATTCATTATTGGTGCAAATTCTGAAGTTTTCCTTTACTTTCTTCACTGCTCTTGAGCTAGTGGTTTGCTTCTTTTCAGTTTGGTCCATTTTGGGCCTCTCAGGCTTCCATACATACCTGGTAGCTGCAAATCTTACTACCAATGAGGATGTAAGTGTTTTCCTTTCATAACTTAAGAGGTGTAAAAGTTGTTTTTACCTCTAATACACTCAACTATTTAGACTAATTTTAAGATCATTTATAAGTTGTGAACCTGCGACCTAACCATTAGGCCACAGCTGCCCCCATAGTGGTAAATAAATACAGAATGCTCTCCAAATACTCACAACATAACCAAATACAGAAACATGCTGCAAATACTCACAGTGAAACCAAATAGAAAATGCATACAAATATTTATTATTATTATTTTTTTATTATGTAGGCCTAGATATTTCATGGATTGTATGTGTATTTATTACAGATTAAAGGCTCCTGGTCAGGGAAAAGTGGAAGTGAGGATGTTGGAAATCCTTACAGTTACAACAGCATTATCAAAAACTGCTGTTCTGTGCTCTGTGGACCCATGCCGCCCAGGTGAGACGCCTGTAGATGAGTGTATATGGTCTCCAGTGTGCCAGTAAAAACAATATCCACAATATGTAGCCTCTGTTTATCACTGTGGCTTTGTTGTAATTCCTTTGCCTCCTCTCGTCGTGTCAGTTTGATTGACAGGCGAGGCTTTGTGCCCTCCGATGACTCCGTCCAGACCAGTCCTGTGGAAATCCAACTCCCAGCTGCTAAAAACGACAGAAACATGGTAGGACGAGCAGTCACCTCAGGCCGACCTCCTCCTCCTCCACCCCCGGTCGTAACCCTACAGCAACCTGCCATCTCCATTCAGAGCCACTCGACAGCCTGACTTCCTGTGTCTGATCCAAAGCCAGCATTTGTTCCTCTTGCTGCGTTGTTTGATGCGTTTTGGCATGGGTCGCACCCTTCATTTAGATGTCAGTGTTCAGCTTGCTGGGCTTCAGCCAAGCACGGCAGTCTCAGATTTGTTTGGTGTTGAGGAGAGCTGTTACAGCTGGTTAAAGTCACTTATATAAATGAGATTTGTGTTGTTTACACTGAGTTTGGAAGGGAAGTAATTGTTTACGTACTCATTCTCTATGGATTGGCTCCCTTGTAGGTAGTGGGTTAGAGTGTATATGGTTTATAGAGCAATGGGTGTAGCCGTTACATTGCACAATTGTGCAGCATCTTATTACAAAAAAAGGAAATGAAACTTTTGGCTTCCTGTGACACTAGGTAGAATTCACAGTTTGTGAGCAGGAAAGACGCTGTAGTTTCAGGTGATGGTGTTTCTTTTTTTAAGCTCTTCGATGGTTCAAAGACTTGAGATTATGATGCACAGTGGTGCTCTTGAAAAACATCTGAATATAAGCAAACACCTCTCACAAATGTTGTTTATTTTTCATTAATTTATTTAAAGTTGTTTGTTTTTAGTATGATCTGAGCATGTAAAAACAACTCAAGCTGTTTGTTTGTTTGTATAATTTGGGTTGTTTGGTTCAAAGAAACAAGCAACTTGTTTGTTTTTAGTTTTTGAATTTTCTTGTGGCTGTTTATAAATGTGAATGTGCCTTGATCTTTCTGGTTTCAAGATGTTGAACTCTCACCAAAACAAAAGTGCCTCTCATCAGTGAACAAACAAAGCAATAGCTAAAAGCTCTAGTGTTTATGTACATTTCTTTGGTTGTAACTTTGCGGAAAAGTCCATGTCATCCTGTTCTGTGAAGTCCAAAATAAATAGCTATGGTAAATATGACTTCTATTAAACTATGGATAAATATCTGTTTGAGTTACAGAAAAAAAAATGCAGGAAAAGTATTAAGGTGCTAATGCATCTCTGCACAGTAGTGTAGGGATCCAGTACTTGATGTGTGTTTGTGTCTGTGTGCATGTGCATATATTGTGAACTGGTTTGCATGTGACATGGAAATGTCCCTATGGGGTTTTATGTATTATAAATGCATGGGTTCAAATCCCTGATCTTTTTTAAAATTAGGAACATTCCTGACATTTTGTACTTTTTGAACATATTCCTGCTTGTAAATATTAGAAATGCATTTTAATGTTAAATAAATATTTTTCAAACTAAACCACAGAATTCTTGTCCTGCATGCATATTTGTTATGTAGGTATCGAGTTGTTTGTTTACTCACAGTTGTGTGTGTTTTCCTGGCATGCTCTGATGCATTAGTGCACATCAGTGTTTTCACACTTATCGGTCTTTGCACATTAACCCTTGTCCTCTATATGTGTGTGTGTGTGTGTGTGTGCATGTGTATTTAGGAGAAAGATTGCCTGGATTTTGCTCTGTCTTTTGCCGGCTGATGGTTCAGTGGGCAGAAGTAGGGGATTGTGGGGAGGTTGGTAAGACTCAGGCCGGTGTTTGGGGCACACTGATATATTCCTGTAGGTGGTGTCACATTGGCTCCACATGCTTTCGGTCTGCATGCTGCTGCTAGAGCTAATGATGCTGATGCTCGACGGCTGATGTTTTACAGCATCAGCACACGATCAGCACTGCTCCTCCTCCTCCCATTCTGACCACTTACCACTATTTCATGTTTTGTTTGTGTAAAAATGTTTTGACTTTCATTTAGTCAGTCTGGTACTACTACACAAGCTGTAGTATCATGCCATGGACCAGAATCTTAAAGGGAAATTCATCCAAACATTAAAGTCATTTTTATGCCCTCATGTTGTTCCAAATCCTTCTGTGGATAACAAAAGCAGATGTTAAGCAGAATGTCCAAGCTCTTCGTTTTCCATACAATGGATGCATGTTCAAGCTTTTACAGTCCTTGTTCCTGTAAAATTATCATAAAAAAATTCAGTAAGTCAGAATGATCTATCAGTATGATATATATTTTGACGCCATGCCATAGCTTTGTGGGAGGAACAAGAAACAAACATTATTTACATTATTCAGTCTTATTCACATTTATTTTATTTGTATTTTTATTTTTTGAAGTGCTTCAGATCATATTGATTCTTTATTTATTACAATATGGATCTTTAATGACACATTGTCATATGGGAACAGTCAGTAAATACAATAATGTGAATCATATTCTGGTTATTTCAAAGCTTGGAATGCTTATATTCGTATATATATATATATATATAAATAATTAAAAAATTCTGCATGATAAACACAATATTTGGGAAACAAGTTAAATCATCACTTATCTTTCCACAGGAAGTCTTTTGAGTCGGTTGGGTTGTACGTGTTCTGGCAACTGATATGATGTCCAGTGTTGCCAGATTGGCTAAATGAATTTAAGCACACAATCTCTTTAAAACCTGCACACTTCAGAAAATCCCACTTCATTACATTCAGCTCTTTCACTTTTTACTATAGCTACAACTTAAATTTATGAACTTTTACATAATGATCACTTGAATGCACAGCAACACATTTTTAAATCTGATTCCTTATTGTGTTAAAAACCCATCACTCATGAATCATCACATCTGCCTTCTATAGACAAATTTGTTACTTTCCTATAAAATGTAAACATTAAAATCTACCCAACTGTTTTCAAACTAGCCCATTTTTTTTAACCCACCCAAGCCAATTTTGACCCACACAATCAAACTCAAAACTGCCAAATCTGGCAACATTGATGATGTCAGCAACAGGGGTGTGGCTTCTTATGGTGTTCCACCAATGAGGAGGGGCCAAGTTTGAATGCTTTTTTGCAGCACAGCTACTGCTAAACATCTCCTTTAATGTATGGGAGATAATAAAAATGTAATTTTTAAACAACATGAGGATGAATACATAACCATATAATTGAAAATGTTCAGTGAAATACCCTTTAAGATAGTATTTGGTCTAATCTGTTCTGATTTGACTCCTTATCTGCAAGTCTCATGATCCTGCTGCTGTAAATTTCCATTTTTCTCTCCTAGCAGAATTTATATGAGTACTTCAATATGACTCAGTTGGTCATATTTAGTTCTGTGTTGCAGAAGATGAATCATCTGCATGAGTCATCAGTGATCTGGTTGGCTGAAGCTTTACTGCTCAGCTACTGTATATAAGCTTTTCCTTTTAAACCACCTCAAAATATTTTACTTCCACTCTTTCTAACAACGAATCTACTTCTTTTTTTGTCTTTGTCACACCCATTCCCTTATCCCTGGTTCTTCATTACCATCATAACCCTCCATCCATCTTTCCTGTCATCCTCCACAGTGCACACAGGGAACCAAAGGTCTGCTGGAGACAGCCTCTCGATCTCCTCTCCTCACAAGCTCCTGTCCGCAGGCCAAACCTCAAGCCATGCCGGCCGTCTTGGAGACTCTTCCAGAGATCGTCCCGTCACCTGAACCCCACCCTCCCAAAACCACTGGAGGACACCAGTCGACCAACACCCCTCACAAACATCACTCCCACCACAGATCCAAGGCAAAACAGACCACTCATCACACGCACATGACCTCCAACTCCTCTCCAAGACCTTATCACAGCCACAGTTCAAGACGGAAAGACTCCAAGAACAGAGACCCAAAATTCAGTTCTCTGCGCTGACCAATCGGACCTGCAACGTCCTGTGATGGTGCATGGTAATGCATTTCTTGGATCATTTGAATTTGTCTTCATGAGACTTTGGCTTTGGTTGTGACTTCAAACAAACAGGTATGATAGTACCAGAAAGATCTCCAAGTTTATGAAAATGCCGGCTGTATTATTCTTCTGTTGAGGAATACCATAAACTCTGAAACCTGGAGAACAAATATGAAGTATGGACTTCTGTTAACAGATTGATGGCTGGAACACTGGAAAAGTGTCTCCATATAAACAAGCACAAAGGTCTCAAGAGTGAAAAGCAGAGCAATTGCCTTTAAGACAATTGCCAATCTTAACAGTGCAATCGAAAATGTGCTTCATCAGAACATCACTAATGGAACAAGAACACTGTCGTCCTTGATGTGGACATGAACTCTGGGATGCTTTTCTCTGGCCCTTTTAGGTCTCATTGGGGAGGCATTGGTAAGGCTTCAATAAAAAACAGAACCAAACATCTTTATGCAAAAAATAAGAGCATACCTGGAGAATATAGCTCACAATCATTCGTCATCCGTCATATGGGCTTCACGATGAATTGTATTATAATCACCATCATGGTTTTCTGTGATATTTGCCCACTGATAATTTGTCCTGAAAACCTTTCAGTTTAATTTGTCATTTGCGTTTTTGTACATTGGTATAAAGACTAAATTTATTGTTGCGGTTGCCAGATGTCAAGAGTTTAAATCCCCCCCAATCATAGCTCCTTTCATGAATAGATACATTTTCTGACCAGTGGTTTACTTAGTCTCCAGCTAAGCAATGAGCTTTTTTATTTTTTTATTTTATTCATTTGTATTACAGATTTGCACAAATCTTTTGCAACATAAATGTTGATAAAAAACTATTTCCGTTAAGTGACTAAAACACAACTTTTTCCTCTCACGATAAGTCATGCCAATGGATGTTGATAGGTTTATGTATATCATCCCCACTGTACTAGCCATTATTTTTAGAAGGAGACAGAGGCGTTATCTTTAGCGAAGCATCGTAGATCCGAGCCTCTTCTGGGATGCGTCTGAAACATGCTGTGGCACGACTGGTATAAACACGAGCACTGACTTAAGCGGCCATGATCAGCTTCAATGGCTGTGTTAGACATAACATGCCACAGACGTGTGCAGTGTAATTAAGAGTTATTCAAGCATTAATGGCAAAGAAAGCCCTTTATACTTGAGTGGCCACATATGAGGTGCTTCTTGGAAGTTATAGTACTGTACATCAAAGAATGATCATGTGACTTTTACGTACGCCCATGAGACCTGTAAATATGAAAAACTTTCCATTGGAGTTTTGCGAAATATTACTTTTTGAATTTCCTGAAAAACCGTCTCATGAGAGCATATGAACTTTTTGTGATACATGGGAGTCTGACGTGTTTCCATTGAGCTTATTTTCAATTTTCAATTTCAGTTTGTGCAATTTAAAGGGTAATGGAAATGCAGCTACTAGCGACAAATCTAGCAACTTTTTGGACAGACTTTAGCTACTTTCCGAAACTACTTTCAATTGTAAATAATGGGCAACACTAATCTTCCCAACTAGGCGACCATTCACACACGCTTTCTCTACATTACGGAAAAAGCACTTTTGCGCTGAAAACCTCTCTGAGATATTCTGCTCAAATTAAAGTTGTGTATTCTTTTACCCGGTTGTTTGTGCTGTTTGCAGCAACTAAATCTCTAGATTTGGGCTTAAATGAAAGTGAAATCAGTCTGATGAGATGTAAAAGAAGAGAAAAAGACAAAAGTTGTGATAATAAATTTTGAGCTAAATAATCTCAATCAACCATTTCACCATCATGATGCAGCCCTGATCCATCATGTTGAACAAGAATCTTCTCACCAGTAATTCATTATTTTCCCAAAGGACTTGAGCATGATTTTGTAACATATTGTGTTTGAACATGGTAATAAGTGTGCACAAGTACCTGCTAATGTGAATGAGATGAAGTCACCGTGTTGAAGATCTAGTTGAAAAGTTAACTGCTTTCTCTCTAAACCTGGTCAGGTCTGTTGTTCTTCACGTTGCATTCCTACCCACTGTTGTCTATCAGTAATTAGTAAAGGAACAGTCTTAATGCACTAAGTCTCAATGCAGCAATACTTTAATGTTTTAGTTCTTCATCGTTGCACTCATGTGCGGCTGTATGCGTGGACACTTTGTGTTCGAATGGGAATGTGGGTGTTGTATTGTTATCCAGGTTTTGACTTGATATGCAAACTGAATGTTATTTATGAATGCTGATATTGATCCTCTGTTTCTCAAGACCTCTGCAACATTTGCACAAATAAATACCAAGTACTAACAGGCCAGTCTGGAGTTTGTCATGCATTCTGGAGCCTTATAAATGTCAGACGTGGTGCACATATGTTTTCTAGCGTGCTTCTGAATGCTAGAATATGTGTGAGGAAATATGTGTTATTATTACCATGTGAGAGGAAATACTGTATCACTTGGCAATTCTGATATTCAGGATTTTGTGAGTTAAAAGTGTACTAGAGCTATGACCAGAACAGAATGTAAGCCTGCTGCATACTAACCCTTGTGAAAAAGAAGTACACTTTTGCATACTTTTAAAAATAAATATTCTACACTAAATACAGACCAAAATGTATTATAGTTTACATTTATATTAACCCTCTAGTGCTCCTTACTTTTAATATTTATGCAACAATTATGATCATTTTTGTCCCATTGAAAATAATACAATTTAAACAAATAATAATAATTTTTTTGAATCTGGTGGGACTAAAATAAGAAGAACATCTGCAATGATATGGTTTAGCCACTAGATTCCTATATAGCTCCATATAAAAGGCTTATAATTTCTCTAATTGTTTTTAAATGAAGTTGTGGGTTTGGATATATATTTAAACATTCTCAAAGAAAGGTTTTGATTTTATGGTTTGAAATGTTGATTTGAAGCGTCAGTTTTTTTATTATTATTACTATCGTCAGACCTGGACACAGAGAAAGCATTGTGTTACACAAAACATTACAATTCTATAAAAATAGAATAAAAATAAAAAGGAATGTTTTATCAGAGCTTAATCCTTCTGGGTCTGATATGATTTCAACCTCTTATTCTCGGTTTGATTGTATGGTTATAGCCATACCAATACATTTAAGTGTGAATTGAATGCCCTCAAATTTTTTTTTGTGTGTGTGTTCACATACCAAATGCTATAAAAGTTACATTCTTACAAAAGTTATGTTTCAATACCGTTGTGATGAAGCTGTGATTAAAAGGAAAAATCAAGACAGAATTTCTTTCTGTCTAAAGTGACCGAAGAGCACCAGAGGGTTAAATGCGATTAGCTGAACTTTAGATGTTTTTTGACACACATAAAGGACTTTAGTACATCATGTCATTTCATAATTCTGTTGTCTTTGAAATATTGTGTATTGCAAAATGCATTGACAAGCATATAAACTAAACTAAACTTGAATATACTTTAATGTCTATGAGAACATCATGAATTTAAATATATTTGTAATTACACATTTGTAAAGATGAAATTGCAATTTAGGACATTTAAAAGTAATTAACATTAATATTAACAATACATATAATATTAAATAACTACAGTTCAAATTATAATCAAGTACTTCACATCTGCTTTAGTGTGCTTGTTAACACATCAAGGTAAGTGCACTTATTGAATACGTGACAGAAGATTTGTGAAATGTGATATAAATCAAAATTTCTAGTTGTATTTATGTGTTCTAGTTATATAGTTATAATATAAATAAAATAAATGATCAGCGCTCTCTCTCTCTCTCTCTCTCTATATATATATAGCAACATTTCTCTAATATTTGCCAGTGACAGATCCTTTTTAGGAGTGCTCTTTCTGAACATGAACCCGACTCGTATTTCGAGCCACTAGATGACGCTTGTATCTAGTAAATCCAGGCCGAGGATTTGGATTTGGTTCATGACGCTTGAGTGCCAAGAAAACAGTTTGATCCATGCAAGTTCCCTGGACACTGTTCTGTTGGAATGCACACTGAAATGTTTATTTATAGTTAGGGTTAGTTTGCTCTGTTTGCTTATCTCAGTGAGGACATATTTAATGTTATTTATATCATTAAATCCCTGCATATCATAAGAAAATAAATGAAAAACTCCCCACTAATAGTTCCTAAAATCATTCAAATGTTTTATTAGCTTCTTCTGGAACTGATCTGAGATGTTTTCATGTTTTTCCAGTGTGCCCACAGATCTGATATACTGCGTTTGGAAAAGTGGTTTTACGTAGGCTATAACTGCATGGTGATATGCCTCTCCAGAATTGATTCTGTCTACAGTTGACAGATTTACACACAAAAGACCCTCTTCATCTGACAGAATAGTGAATGCAATGCTATAAACGTTTCAGTGTGATACATAAACTAGGAGCTATTACTGTACATCTGTGATTTTAACACTTCTGACTCATTATTTGATCTTTCCTCCTGACGTTAAGATAATTCTACACAAAATTGGATTCATAACTGTAATGAGGTCATGTGATGATGTAACAGTGTCATTTCAATCAATGTTGCATTCAGTTTGAAATAAGCAGCATTTATAAGCATGTCGATTCTGAAGAGCCACTTCATGATAATCACACAGCGAGCGATGCAACACTGTAAACACTTTTTGTTTTTTCAATTATATCATCTGTGACGTGAAACTGTAGAGCAGGAAAACCAAAATCAGTACCCACTGGAAAGCAGCAATAGCTGTCAAGACAACAAGTGCTTATTAGTGCATGCAGATTATTCAGTGTGATTTGAGCTGGTCCACTGCTTTAGGCACTTATGTTTGCCAGCCACAATTTGTTCACTTCATTTGACTGAAGTCAAATTAAATCAAAGACGGAAATGCATTAAGCGAACTGCAACTATTTTTTGAAGAAACAACACCAAGCAGTCGGTGTTTAATTGGGCTCTATAAAAGATTATAAGAAAGTTCTCTCTCTGGCTGTGATCAGAATAAAACACTAGCATAATGCACACTACACAGAATAAGATAAAAAATATTTTCAACCATAGATGGCACAGAATCTCATCTCAGCACTTTTGATGAACAGATATGCTTTTTATAATGTTGTCATTTCATCTGAATATCAACATTTGTGAGAATTGGTCAATTGAAGCTGTTTAGAGTGTCTCTGGAAAATAGTGATCTATGACCACTGTATTATGTCAAAGTTTCAGATATCAACGTTTGTGTCTATTTTTGATAATAAAGGATTTATGGACATGCACATGCTTAGGATGTGTGGAATAAAAATTGCCATTTTTATTTCTAAGTAAAAAGATAAAATTAGACCCTTCTGGGAGACCTTCATTAATTGAACATTTTATGCAATGACAGCTAAATTATCAGATAACTCAATGGCTGATGCATCATCATCATTACCCTGCACATGCTGAACTTATATCTTGTATAATTTAAAAGTAAATACACATTGCTCTCAATCAGTATCCTCCCCAATCTTATAGCTACTCCTGCATGATATTAAAATTATATTTCAATTTAAGCAGGCTGAAATTAATTTCAAGTAGGCTGCACACAGCAGTGGAGTTATGTTTTAAAACAAACATTGTCTTAGTAGTTCTGTACACACGTATATTGTAATAAACTAAGACTTGTTTTAGGTCTTGTACGACAACAAGGACTTGTGTTACAGATTGGTTACGATAATATGTGTGTAATCCTTGTTAAGTAATCTGATTACTTTTTTCAAGTAACGAGTAAAGCAATGGATGACTTTTTCATTTACAAGAAAATATCGTTTTACATATTCAAGTTACTTTCTCACACACAAAAAAAAGTTTCCCCATGTATTGACTGACAGCTCTTGTGTTGCCATGTTGAGAGAAACCAGGAGTATGTGCAGAGCTGTGCAATGTGAACATGATGATACTGTAGATCTAGACGTAATGTGAACATGCATTTACTCATCTCACCCACACAAGAACAGATTCAGTATTCCTCAAAATGAATAAAACAGTGGACTGCAAACTTAGGTAATTACACAAACCTGTGATTATTAAATATTTACTTAAAGGTACAGGTTGAAGGACCTGCCACTAGAGGGCGCACTATCAAAACAATAACAATCGCGTGGTTTGATGAAACTAAGAAAGAGCATGGAATGATGGTATTTGTTGTCTTCTACCCAACCGCTGACAGCCAGCAATCAGACGGAAAGATAAATCATGGATTTAACGGATGAGGTAAAGTTTTATAAATGTTGTGTTTGATGTCATAATTTTCAAATGAGAGTTTTTTTGCGCGAGTAGATTACATACAAAGTCAATGCAAAGATGTGATCAGACTATGGATCAGATGCATCCTTGCGCGGGTCTAGAGACGCGATGCCCCGCGTTTGGCGTGTTTGCCCCATAATACTAATCTTGTTGATCGTTATAATAGCATACGTTTTCTGTAAAGATGCTAATCAAAACAACTCACCTGTCGAGTAAAACATCTCTTTGTAGTTGAAGTTTGTCGCGAAGCTCTCTCCATCTAGAAAAATGCAAAACCAATATTGATTCTCGCTCTTTCTCTCCTCTTGTCCCAAACTCTTGTTGGGTCGTTTGGTTGGCCTGTACTCTTACATTTACAGGAGCTGTCCTTGTCGACAGAATCAGCGGCAAATGGTAAACAGTAATTATGTTCCATAAATAAGTAACACAATGCACCATAAAACGTGCAAGAAGAAGTAAATAAGGAACTGCTTGAAGCAAGCTAGTGGCTTGCTGGACACTAGACACTACTTCCGCATTCGTCCACGACACTGTTGTCATGTGGTTTCTACGTCTGTAAAGGCGGTAACAAAAGGTAACTAACGTCTTGACCGGCGGCTACACTTCCCCGTATCACTGTTTAGAATGGGAATATTCTCATGGTTTACAAGTAGTTGAAAACATTAGAGATATTGTTAGTAATCAGCTGGACAAAATATATAACACTAGCCTAGTGGTTTTTGGATATTTTACTGCAAATATCTTAAAAATTGTACCTTTAAGCATAAAAAATTGTGTATTATTTTGTTACGTAATTGAGAAGAAAGTGTTGAACTCTCTTCAACTGCATCTTTTTCTCCGTGGAATGCAGAATGGAGGCACAGTTTAACGGTTTGTTTGAGCTTTTTAATTTTTCAGCCTGAGGCTTATTCATTTCACTTTTGGTTACTTTTGCCAAATATTGAACTTTTTATATTAAAAACAAACAAGCAGGCCCAGACCAGATGAAAAAAAAAAAGAAGATAACTGCGATAACTGATTTTTTCTCAGATTTGCGAGTTCATATCTTGCAATTCTGATTTTATAACACGCAATTACGAGTTATAAAGACAAAATTGGAAGTTATAAAGTCAGAATTGTGAGATATGAAGTCACAACCTTTTTTCTTACAATTATGAATTTGTACATCTCACAATTCTGACTTCATACCTCTTTAATTTAGTGGTTTCCATATAAACGGGCTTCCACGGGCTTCCATATAAACAAAAGTAATCTAAAAGTAATCCAAAAGTAGTCAGAATGCATCAAGTAATCTAGATTACATAACTGTAATCAGTAACAGACTACAGTTTGTAAGTAATCTACCCAGCACTGCTAACAAGGACCTGCAATAAGATCTCAACCTTCTCTCCACTCCACATGCCATAAATTCTCCTGCCGTCTGTCAGATCAGATGAGGGACAATGGAAGAGGAGAAAAGCAACTCTGAAGCATTTATGAGCTCTTTAGAAAAATAAATGTGTGTTTGGAGAGCAGCCAGGCGGGGAGTTGCGCTTGTGTGGCTGGCTGGTATGAGATGAGAGGGATAACCCAAGTCTGGGGCACATGAGAGGCACCTTTGTCTGGGCGACAGAGCTCCAGGTCACAGCTTTTCAACACAGTTTACTCTACGCTCCTCGACAAAGCTCATGTTACTCTAATCATGCCTGAGCATGCTCCAAAAAAATCAATCAAAAAAAATGTGTGCTTTTGATGTGAGATAAAGTGTCTTTGAGGTGCACGTGTGTGTCCGAGACAGTGAGGTGGAGGCGGTGTGTTCAGCGTGTCAGTCGTAAGCACACATCAGGTAGGAAAGGTTCTGCTTGTTTATGGGGTGGGTCCTGGCCCCAGAGGGTCACATGCATCACATGTATCTGGGGTGTGTTTGGAGATCTCTCTGGGGCAGGACAGTGTGTGAACTGCCCTTCCTGTCTGGCTGCTGTGAAAGCAGAGACACAAACTGTGTGAAAGTGTGTGTCACAGCCATCTTAGTATTCGGCATTCCCACGCTCACTGAAAACATTGAAAATCTGTGAATTTTGGAAATGTGATTATTGTGTGGAAATTAAACTCTGTTTTAAAACACTTCTGTCTGTCTGTGATTCATTATAGTTGGAAAATGTTACTAACTAACTACCATGCTTGTGATAAACAAAGTAAAGTGGTCAATTTTTTTTATTGTTTTTATTATTATAATTTTTTTTTTTTTTTTTATGACAGATGACAATATCTCGGTGCAGGGGTTTCCTAATATTTGTCAGCAGAACCCTTTAGATGTTAAATATTTACTTGAAGTCTGCTGTTGACTAATGGTTAAATGACACGCAATTGTGAATTTTTAATATCTCGCAATTCTGACTTCATACCTGTTTAATTTAGTGGTGGGAACGGGCTTCCATATAAACAAGTCAGGTCAAAAGTGACTTGTAAACAGGTAAACAGACCAAATATATAATCTTTTTTTGCAGTTAATGTTTTATTTTAATTATATTTATTTAAATATTGTTTATATGGGCTACTGGGCTGCACAACTTGCCCAAAAAGGAAAAGTTTATTATTACTATTACTATTATTAGAAGTATTTTTAGTTTTAAAGGGGTGGTTGATTGTGATTACATTTTTTTAACGTTAGTTAGTGTGTAATGTTGCTGTTTGAGCATAAACAATATCTGCAAAGTTACAATGCAGAAAGTTCAATGCAAAGAGAGATTTGTCTTTCAAATTCATGGTAGTTTAATGCCTACATGGCTGCTAGGGACTTTATTTATTTATTTTTTATGTATAAACAATTAACTTCAACAATTAAATACAGCATTGGATGACATTATGAATACAGAAATCATATAGGAAGACAAATAAAAAAAATTAAATAAGAATAAATAGATAAAAAAAAAGAGACACAGAGGTAGTAAATGAAAATTATGTAATATTCAGCAGATCAGAGTTTCACAAATCTGACACTTTTTTTTGGTGTTAATGTTTTTTGTGTGTTACAGTTAGGTACAGTAGTTAATGTCACAAAGAAACTGATGTAATTCTGGGCATGTTAAAGAAAATGGTAATTTTAAATATAATATTTTCCCAATAAAATAAATACATTTCCTATATATTCTGTGCTATGTTTACAATGAGAAAAATAACAAAATATATCAAATATAGTTAAATCAATGTCCACATTGGATTTTGAAGAAACATTTTTTTGTCAGGTCGTACCAAAATTCCTTAACAAGGGGGCATTTAAAAAAAATGTAAGGATTTCTACATAGAGCTACTTCCCGGGTTGGTGACATCACAAACCCAGAAATTTACATAAACCTGGGGGCATGCAACAAAGGAGACGAGGCCATGCTGCACTGCTTTAGAGAAGAGCAGTTGTTGCCATGCCATTAAAACTAGGGGTGCACAAAAAAATCTCTTCATATATGAATCACAATTCTGTCTTCTAACGATTCTAATGGATTCACAAGTTTCAAAATCAATCTTCTAAAGCAGCGGCTCTTAGGCTACGTTTACACTAGTGCATTTTTGTTTTAAAACACATAACGTTTGTTAAGGTTACGCCAGTCGTTTACACTACTCCAGTGTTTACGACCCTTGAAAACGGAGAACTTCGAAAACGCTGTAGACCCCATTTTAGTTTGAAAACTCCAGGATTTACCAGTTGTTGTGGAGGCGAGCGATTCTCGCTAGCAAACGCTTCTTACTGTTACAAAAATGCTACAGCGCAATCATGTACTCTACTGTGTTAAAGCTTTAATTGGGATAAAACCGTATATTAGAAGCTAACAAAACCTTTACAAATAACGGAGTAACTAAAAGTACTAAGAGACAATAAAGTAACATACCATTCTGAAATGTCCTGTAAGAGTCGTGCTTGCACAGGTTCTGCACGATCCTCTTCACTAATATTTTCTGCGTCTCATTCAGACGTAAATTGTTTAGCAATATTGAAGACGTCATTATTTACAATACAACCAGAGCGCATGCCACTGAGGCGAGGGGCCTGACGCTTCTAGGCTGTTTAGCGAATCACAAGACACTGGGCCAATCAGAGCCCATCGTGTTTTTCTGAGGGAGGAGCTTCATAGAACTAGGAAATCATCAGAGCATTCATCTGAGAAGGGACAGAGCAGCGTAGAATAAAGTTGAATAACTAAGCATTAACACATGTCAGACTGCACCCCATAAACACACACACACACACACACAGACACACGCACACGCACTATTTACTTCTTTTTCACATCCATACCATTGAACTTTTTTTCATTTCAAATCCTCAAGCTTTTATTTTGTCTGAATAATTCTATAAACTTCTGTTCACAGTCTAGAAATATGAAAACACTGCGTGAATGTGCAAATAAATCGAACCAAGCACATTCCCAAAAGAATTTCCTTAATGCCCGTTAAACACACAGCGCATGCAGAGCTAGAGTTTGTGAAAAGCAGCATTAACTGTGAACCGAGCCACACAGAGATGCTTTAAAACCTGCAGCACAGCAGACTGCACTTCATTATCCTGCGGCCTTTGATTTAATAATCACAGTAAGCTAAAAAAAAGATTGCGCAATATACTTTTAAAATAAACAGATTTATATATTAAATAGAAAGGCTAATACTATAATATACTATATATTATAAAAATATTTAACTAAAAATAAAATGTTAATACTATATAATATTTTCAAATGCTTTTTGTAACTGGCGTTGCTTATTACTGAGAAAAGTAACTCAGATAGTTCATTCTAAATTGAAAAGTAATGTGTTACTTTACTAGTTACTTAAAAAAGTAATCTGATTACGTAACTTGCGTTACTTGTAATGCATTACCCCCAACACTGAAATAGACACTCCGTCATTCTAGTTAGACATTAATTCTATTTATCAAAACTTTATAACAGTATAGTGTAAAAAGATGGGATAGCATCAATCTTACCAGGACAACATCTCCCTAGATCAGCCACAAAGCATTTTTCACTGGAATATTTGCTGCAGAGCTGCTCAAGCTCCATTCAGTTGAATGGAAACTGCAATAGCATTTTTAAAAACTCGTTCCACAGATGCTCAATTTGAGTGATCTGTACTTAAACAGGACCGTTCCAGGTCACTAATGTGATGTTTTTACGGGTCACTGTCCTGTTGGAAAACGAATCATCTTCCAGGTCCCAGTGCTCCTGTGGAATTCTGCACATTTTTATTGGATTTTTCTACACTTAGCTTCATCCATTCTTCCTTCTTGATGAGTTTCCCAGTTCCTGTCACAGAGAGGACTACCAAAGCCTGGCGCTGTCACCGCCAACACACACTGTGCCATTTCTGGTTCTGCAACCTTCAGAGTTGCTGTAGGCCTCTTGAAAGCCACTCTTCTACAGCTCTTCATGTCTGGAAGATCAGTCAACTCCAAGCAAATTCACAGTTGTTCCACATTTTTCATCTTTTTATGACAGATTTCACCTGCTTCACCTATCTATGACCTTGACTGGTATAAGCCAAGAATCTTATCTTGGAGCAGCGCTGTATTTTCTTTGTTGGAACTGCTGCAGATATGCTCCCAGATGCACGTCTGTTTACTCTGACATCATGTGAAACTCTTCAACAACACTGAGGTGAGAAGACATCCATCACGACTGCATGATGTTTGACCAATGTCTTCATATGATGGACTGGAATTGTTTCAGTCTAACCTAATATTCATGCAAAGAATTCCCCTGATCGTCCCTACGTGTCTCCAGCTTCAGTTCACTTAAAGACACTTGGTTTATGAGTGAAACAACAGAAGCTCAAGGTGCAGGATTTGAAGTTAAAAGTATACGAGAGACAGGCGTTTCTGGAGTTTAAAAGGTTAGAGCTCAGAAGTTAACGAAACAGTGTGAGTACGTGAAGAAAGAGCTCGTTGCATGAGTTACGAGTTAGTTCCAGAAGCTTAAAGGGAAAAATTCAGGACACACAGGAGGTATGAACGCCAAGCATTTATCGAGTTTGCTAGAGAAAACGAAATCCCTTTGAGAGGTGCTGTGCTGATAAAATATATCTTAGAGGAAGCTTAAATGTTCACCCAGTGAGCTATAATATGACTTCAGGAGACTTGGAATACAGCATATGAGTCATATGACCACTTTTATTGGGCTGATTTGGTGTTTTCCATCATATTTAGAGATGGACATCAGACAAAGTACTCAAACAAAGACCACATAATCGGTCTACATGATCTGTGTTTGCCTCATTCTGACTCTTTTGCTGACCAGAAAAGCTGTGATTAAAGGGTTTGTTGATGGAGGTGCTGGAAAGACAGATCTGACAGCACACTTTCAAAAAACTTCTATGCCACTTCTAGATGGTGCATTTTCAATATGCTTGCAGTTCTTGCTGCATTATTGTGTGTGTTTTTTAATTATTAGTCTTTATATAGATCATCAGATTGAGGATGGTCAATTGTGTTGTGTTTTACTCAGCATACAGCATGAGCAAAACTTCCAAAATGTCAATTTGGTGTACAAAAGTGGTGTCAGAATTTAAAATTATGTCTCGAGCCTCAGTTGCTGCCTATAAGACTGGAAGTCACAATGTATAGTTGCTGTCCAGTCATCAATCCAAGTGCAAGGTTCCAACCAAATTGCGAAAAGTGTAACAGCATAGAAAAACCAAAAATGAGGCCCCACTGCAGAATCCGTTAGAGTCAGATGCAACACAGTGCAATGCATCAGTAGGCTCCAGTATCCATGTGACTCTACACAAGACAAGCAGGTTTGGAAAATGCATGGTAATCTGTCTTATATGCCAAGTGTAGTATTCTTAGTTAATTAGAGAATTCTGAGAAAGTTATCTTTCTTCATGGTCAATAAAACCATTTAATTAAGTTAATTTAATGATAGATTTTGCTTTGTCATTAGTGGTAGTTACTTATGACTGCTAATTAATTCAGAATGAGGTTAAATTGCAGAATCTCCTCAGGGTTTCTTTGATTGTGCACATTATGAAGGTTATTTGAGTTAACTGGGTTGAACGCACAGGCATGGGTGTATCACTATGAACATACCTGGCTTATCTCAAACTGCCAAATACCAGTCTGGAAGGCAATAGTAACATACCTTGGCAAGCAAGTGGTACAGATCGATGGTGTACTCATGGACATTTTTCAATGTCAGATAAACTCAAAACAAATCTTTTTACGTCGCAATGTAAAATAAAGCACAGTATTTAACTTTGTTACAGTTACAGCATTGTGATATGTTCAATAGATCATGATTTTATTAAATCTCTCACAGTCCCAACTGAACTGCAAGCTCTATAGGTCTTGGATGCTGTGTGATGTCTAGATGCTACAGTATAGTTTCCATCCGGGATAAAGTTTAATGGTTTGTCTATTTCATATTCATGTGATTGTTTCTCCATAAGCACTCGTGACTTGACTGACAATCTCCTATTTCTCAAATCACAGACTAGATTGATGGATTAATTTGTGTCTGTGAGTATATGCTGACTTTAAATGCACATTTACTTTTAACACAGCCCACAGTGACAGCTCTGCTAATTTCGTCACTGGAGTCACTTTCTGATGTTTTCTGAAGGCAGGCTAATACTTCATACCTCAGTCAAGGTCTCTGTAACCAGTTAAAAGGAATAGTATCCATTCACTCAATGCTTCTCTCCCTCTTTTAAAATGAGATAAGTACTTTCCGGTTTTCCTGTCATTTCTCTATTCCTCATCCTTGTAAATATTCAGTTGCCGGCTCCCAGATAGCATGCGAATGGAAACTGTGATGGTAGGCCTGGTCGGCACGTGTGTGCGTCTCTTCTCAGAACTGCAAACCCAAGAAAGGGAGGCAGGAAAAGAGATTATGCTTTTCCTCTGGGCTCTCATGCACACCCTGTGATTTTCGTACCTCGGGCTTCAGAGCTTCTGTTGTGATGGAATTCCAGCAGATGCTTGTGGTGGTGTGTGACGGGACTGACAAAAACCATCCAGCGCAATCCTCATGTCTCTGTTCCTCATGTTTAGATGCTACTACTTTACTTTCTTGCTTACTGCTGTGCATTATTTTCTTTTGGACATCTCTGCATCTAATATGTTTTTCTTTGCATAACATAAAAGTATCATAAAGCAACTGCTCTGACTTGATGAAGTTGTACAGTGTGAAGTACAGGACACATAGACTAAGACACAGGCCTTTCACTGATCGTGTGATCTATATTGAAAATATATAGTACTTATGGAGAAACAGTCACATGAATGAGACAAACTATTAAACTTTATCACGGATGGAAACTAGACTGTATTATCTATACACCATACAGCATCAAATACCTTTTATATTGCACACAATATATAGAAGAACAGGCAGAAATTTTTACACAATTTCCCAAAATTCATAAGTTTTATCAGTGTGCTAGAAAATGGCCATACTTTCAAGGAAGGAGTTTATACAATGATTTCTCTGAGGAAGAATTACAGTATTTTTCAGATTATAAATGACTTTTTTTTAAAGCATATAAAACATGCTGCCACTTATCTGCCTTACTTTTCAATTTAGAAGTAAGCTAATTTCAGTGAATGTGCGAGATATATATGAAAGTGCAGTATATGTGTTCTATGATAATCACTTAAAATAATATGATTAAAAAATACCAGTTTGTAAATCAAGCAGCATGATGTAGTGTTTTTGAACAGAAACAAAAGCCTTGCACATTTAAGTTAAAATTGGCAACGAGTAGTCTTCTGTAAAACTAATTTGAAAATAATGCATTTAATGTCAAGGATGCAAACCATACACAAAATGCACACACTTGGATTTGTGCCACAGTACATGAGTCAAAATCTATGTATTTCCCAAATGGCGGTAATTTATGTTTTGCTTGAAAAAAAATATTTTAGACCTGGCATTTATAATAAATGCTGTTTAAAATGTATGCCACTAAAATGAATATATGTTTTACTGTTAAATTGTTCTGTCCCATTCTGTTCTGAATACTGTTGAATGTAAAGGATTTGTTTTGTGGATTTAGGGGCACTAAAATACATGTGTTTATGTTTGCATGTTTTCATTTCATTTACTGGCATTTTAATAAAATGTGACTTATATACACTGATGCAGGTTATCTGATTTTATTATTTATTTTTCTTAATGCAATACTGACCTGCTACAGAAATGAGAACAATATTGCCCTGATATGAGCATCATGTAAGGGAAATCAAGTAAAATTCACAGTCACCTGGTCATTATCACAAAACAAACCCTGACAGTGATCAGGACCCCGACATGGAGCTGATAGGTCTTTAATTTGCAATTTTAACAGGCTGTGCATTATCCCACTTATAATAAAGAATAAACTTGCTATTGTAGATGGGATATATTAATTTGATTATTTAATTTAATTTAATTTAATTTAATTTAACAGACGCTTTTATCCAAAGCGACTTACATTGCATTCAGGTTAACAATTTTTCCTAACATGTCTTCCCTGGGATACGAACCCACAACCTTGCGCTTGCTATCGCAACGAAACACATTATAGATTATATAATGGTAAAGCTTACATTAAAGGTGCCATGTGTAAAAATTGAGGTAAAAATATCCCAAAAATGACCTACACGCATCAAAAGAATGAGAAGAAATAAGGGCGATGATGTCATTAAAAAAAATGTCAAGTTATAGTGCTGCAGAGATATCAACCTTAATTAGCATTAGCATTACTAGCCACGGCCCGACAGGTGTCGTAATACCAGTTTCGGCCATGGGAGGCGGTATGCGGGCAACATAACCACCAGCCAACCTGCAATACACGAATAACTCGCACGGCTTGTGGGCGTACTTGAACCTGATGTCAATCGTGTGGAAAGTACAGCCCACTACTTCATTTCAGTTCAGGGAAGAGAGCGGAAGGATGACTTAAGCCCTTGGCAAGAGACCACCACCCGCTACAGGGAAACAACCGCGTTCGGAATCACAAATCAAATCCAATAATAAAAGGAGCCAAACCAGAGTAAACATCGGCACTGCTTTCCATCGCTGGAGACAACTGATGGACTTGAAAGAAATGAGGTTCGACTCAGAACTTGCAACATTTCTTTTGGATTGGTAAGTAAGATGCTGTTAGTATTTCGCTAGAAGTTTGTTTTATATGTTTGCGTATTTTTTTCGGGAAGTTATAACATAGAAATGTATCGAAGGCTGTTCGATAAACGTGCTAATGTTAGCGATGGCTAACTGTAGCTGCGTTTGATTATTAGCTAGCTATAACTTACCCACAGATCCGATCCGGTTTTCACCTGTTATCTACCAAAGCCCGTCTCTACCAAGCTGATGCTAAAATGTAACATTACCTAAGAAGCTAATGCTGTAAACATAAAGAGAGTCCTATCAGCCCTATTGACCTCTTAACGTTGATAAAAAAAAACACTGATTGATCGATATTATGTATGAGGAATACATTTTGGTCATTTGTAGCCTACTGTATCTTTCAACAGTGTTCGTGTTTTTTTTTACTATAGTAGAGATGATCGGTTCACGTGTGCTAGGGATCTGCCGTGTAACATTTACAAGTGTATTGCTTGAATTGCGTAATAAAATTGACAGAATCTGATATTTTTTTATATCATAACTAACCTGCTCTGTCTAGTCTGTTGGTCTCCGTGTCCTCTTTGCTTCGTGGTTTTTCTGTGCTTGAGAAAATTGATGTGTGGCATGAAAGCGTGTGAAAAGAGTCAATTGCGTGTGTCTCACGGTGAATGCTTGAGAGTTGGCAGCTCTGGTTACGTTGGTTGGCACTAGCTTGGTCAACATCAGCTGTCTGATGTTGACCAATGATGTTGACAGAATGCTGTCTGTCAAATTAATTTAATTCAAATAATGTGCATATACAACTCAAAATGTAATATGAACAAAACAAATATGAACATATTCACTGGTAAAGGTGAAGGGGAGTAGCTTGAAGATGTCATGTTTCAAAATCTCTTGACATCACCCAACGTTCCTCTGGAGGAAAAAAGCCCTCTTAGGCTTCGGCTATGGCTCTAGGGTTGTTGTGAAGGTAGTGGCGGAGCATAGAGACTATGCCGTTTCTCGTTTGTTACTCTAGAGTAGACCAATTCACTTTATTGAGGCATACTGCCCCCATCTGGTATGGAATGTGGAGTATGACTTGATTTTTTGCCAGACATAACACATGGCACCTTTAAAAAGAAATTAAAGTCCATTAAAAAATCTGCCCAGCAAAAAGACAAACACTACAACAGCATTACAGTAATAGAGTATGCACATGAAAGTAGATGCAGTTTCAGTTACCCGGTTGAGAAGTTTGGCGGCAGCATTGCCATGGACATCTGACTGCTCAGTTGCGACTGACCAATTAGAATCAAGTATTTCAGAGAACCTTGTAATAAAACTGCATCTAGTTAATGTCATCTGATATTTTAAATATATTCAAGTTTTGTTTAATGAACTTGGTAGCAAGTAAACCCAGATGTCTGCTATAGACATCAGATTTGCACACGTGGTTGGAAGCTTCACATGTTAGTCTAAAAAAGTTTGGTTATGCAATATTCTCAGCATCAGTAAACTGTTACCTTGCAGGTAAGCAGAGCATCAGTACAAAGACTGTGGATTCAGAGAAGTCAGTTACCCAACAAATACCCAGAATGCACCATTGGCAGCAATCGTGTGAGTCCAGTTTAAGAGTGGGTGAGGTTTTTTACTGGCTTGAACCCCTTCAACTCTAGTTGGCACACTCTTTTTTCTTAACCCTTGTGTGGTGTTCATATGTTTGTTACTCAGCCAGTGTTCCTGGGTCTGGTGGACCCACTGCAGATTTGGGTTTTTACACTCACACTCTTACAGACTCTCTCTCTCTCACTCATGCACACACACACACACACACACACACACACACACACACACACACACACACACACACACACACACACACACACACACACACACACACATACTAATGCAGGCCCAGACAATAGGAAGACAGAATGAAGGTACACAAAACCTAAAATTTCTACTCTATTACTAGCTCCGGGTCCAGTGAACCCGAACATCCTGTATGTAATATAAATGTGTAGGGGGTGGGGGTGTACAGTGAGTGGTCATTGAAAATGTGTTCAAGGGCAATGAGTCTGAAAAAATAATTAAAAGTATAGTTTTTCTTTTGCTAAAAAGTGAAAACAGGTCCCACAAACCTGAACACCATACAAGGGTTAAGGGTTTTGCATTTTAAGCCTCTACAAATTCATTACAATGATCTCAGAATCCTCCTGGCTTTCAGTTAAAGGTCTCCCGCCTGCTTCACTGTTCAGCATCAGGTATATGTGTGAAGAATGTGGGTGGTCTTGTGCAGCAATCCATAAAAACCTTTTTTTTATTGGACAAAAAGTATATAAAAAAACTGTTTCTCATATGAATTGCGAACTACTGAGAGAACATTTCCATTTCACCATTGAATACTGTATATAATCCCATAATTTGTATTATAATCATTATTTCGGGTTTTATATTGCAGAAGAGTTTGTTCTGTTAAGACTTAATCTGTTATGAAAATTTGGAAGCACAATCTTTCTGTCTGATATGTAAAAATTATTATTATAATTGTACTTATCACAGTTATCATAAACTGCATCCCAATTCAGATTTTCCCTCTTTTGAAGACTGAATTTAAAGCCTGATTGCATCACTGCATCATGATGAAGGCTGTCCCATTTCAAAGGCTCCTTCAAATGTGTCTTTCATTTCCAGGGGAATGAAGGATACTACTGATGGATCCTTCATGGTCCACACTATCCCAAGATACTTTGCATGCAGTTTTTGAAAAAAATGCCAGATTGCACTTTTAAATCTAAGTATTAGATCACTTTCTTGAATGTTTAAATATACACTTGGATTCAAATCCAGACATGGTTGTACTGAGACTGCTCTCATAAGAGTTACAAATAACCTGCTCTTATCAATTGTGGTTGTATTTCTCTATAAGTGCTTTTGGATCTTAGCACTGCATTTGACACTATTGTCTAGAATAGACTAGAAAATTATGTTGGAATTAGTGGAATTGCATTGGCATGGTTTAAATCATACTTTTCTGACCTGCATCAACTTGTAACAGTGAAAAGAAAGCTATCATATCAATCACAAGTGCAGTTTGGAGTACCACAAGGCTCAGTACTAGGACAGTTTGTTTTCCCGCTTTACATGTAACCCTCATGTCAATGGACCAACATCTCTGAGGAATGTTTCCAGTACTAAACTGAATCACTGCCATGAAGATTTAAAGCAGTTCTGAAGGCAAAAGACAGTCCAACCCAGTACTAGCAAAGTATACATAATAAAGTTTCTCTAAAACACTCTTCCTTAAGCCACTGTTTAAGCATTGTTCATATTATTACAGTATCATCAGCCAGACATTTACCCTATTCAGTTTTGGTGCAAATACTGAAATTGTTGTGTTCTTCATAGATATTTATCTCTAATCTCTATGTTATATATATATTAAGATATTTAACCTAATCATAATATATTGGGATAAAATATATATATTTTTGACTTTCTCTTAGTTTCAGAGCTGTTTGGCTCTTTGAAATTCAGATAATTTGGTGGAGTGAAATGTCACTGTAATGTAGTCCACAGACCTATTTTATAGCCTGTTGATTAGTGTCAGTGTGTTCATGAAGGACGTCACCGAGCGCCCGAGGCTGATGCTCTCTAGGGAACCCCACCTGCCTGCTCTTCAGGCTCCAAAGGTTTTCTGGGTCACTGATTTCTGACCGAGGTTTAATTTGATCCTTTGTCTATAGTCTTACTCGATAACATCCATTGAAGCGATCCAGACCGCTCTCCTTTGTTGTGTTGCACTGCCGAGTGGGAACTAAAGTTTCAGTCACTGTAAAAGGTGGCATCTTATATCGCTTGCTTTTGTTCAGTGTTTTTTTTATTTGTTACCTTTTGTGGGAGTTCACACTGAAAATATTAAGATAAGGAAGAGCGAGGGCTTTAACCATGTGCTAGCCTGAGAAGAAGTTAGAGACACATGTGAAAAGAGGAGAGTAGCTGTGTTTACATTCACCTAAACAATTATTTTAGTGAAGTGGATTGATGCTTAATCAGATGGAAAGGCTTTCTGTCACGGTTGGTAAACCATGGCCTCGGGATTTGCACTATGTGGGTGGAGTTTGTGTGTGTCTCGCGTCAGCACTGATTGTTTCATGTGGGCGTCTCCGTTAATTGCCAGTCCCGGCGTCGATCACGAACCCATGCAGGTGGGTAGAGCTTGACTGACCCGGGAGGCGAGAGAGAAGTGGAGGTCCCGAGGACTCTGCATGTATTGCGGTGGCTCTGGTCATCTTCTACTCTCCTGCCCGGTAAAAGAGCCAGACCGGTAGTAAACTTGAGGCTACTATTGGGTGGGATCTCCGCTGGGAAGTCCTCAACATCTTCTACTCTTCTTCCGGTGAAACTGAGGTGGGCCAACAACACTTACACCTGTCACGCTCTTCTGGACTCAGGAGCAGAAGGTAACTTTATGGACACCACCCTTGCACAACACCTGAGACTCCCTATCACGCCCCTTTCACACCAGATCACCGTCAGCACACTCAATGGCCAGGAACTGCCCCACATCACACACACCACAGGACCCATAACTCTCCTCACCTTCGGAAACCACACAGAAACCCTTCCCTTCCTCCTCATGGACTCCCCAGTGGCACCCATCATCTTGTAGATGGGGGACCCACCTATCGTCTCGTAGATGGGGAACCCACCTATTCGGTCAGTCGTATTCTTGACTCGAGACGGAGGGCACGAGGATTCCAGTACACAATCATGGGAAAGACTGCTGATCTGACAGTTGTCCAGAAGACAATCATTAACACCCTTCACAAGGAGGGTAGGGCACAAACATTCATTGCCAAAGAAGCTGGCTGTTCACAGAGTGCTGTATCCAAGCATGTTAACAGAAAGTTGAGTAGAAGGAAAAAGTGTGGAAGAAAAAGATGCACAACCAACCGAGAGAACTGCAGCCTTATGAGGACTGTCAAGCAAAATTGATTCAAGAACTGGACTGTTGTCCAGTGGTCCAAAGTCCTCTTTTCAGATGAGAGCAAGTTTTGTATTTCATTTGGAAACCAAGGTCCTAGAGTCTAGAGGAAGGGGGGAGAAGCTCATAGCCCAAGTTGCTTGAAGTCCACTCTTAAGTTTCCACAGTCTGTGATGATTTGGGGTGCAATGTCATCTGCTGGTGTTGGTCCATTGTGTTTTTTGAAAGTCACTGCACCCGTTTACCAAGAAATCTTGGAGCACTTCATGCTTCCTTCTGCTGACCAGGTATTTGAAGATGCTGATTTCATTTTCCAGCAGGATTTGGCACCTGCCCACACTTCCAAAAGCACCAAAAGTTGGTTAAATGACCATGGTCTTGGTGTGCTTGACTGGCTAGCAAACACACCAGACCTGAACCCAGTAGAGAATCTTGTCAAGAGGAAAATGAGAAACAAGAGACCAAAAAATGAGACAAACTACTTCAGTCTGTGTGCATTTAATTTATTTAATTCATGAGTTTCACAATTTGAGTTGAATTACTGAAGTAAATGAACTTTTCCAATACATTTTAATTTAGATGAGATGAGATGCACCTGTATATGCAAATCTGAATATATGCTTTTAAGTCTGAATATATAAATGCGCATGGTGTGACTGTTTTCAGGTGAATGTGATTGGTGCAATGGAGCATGGGAAATATAGTCCAGGGTGTACTTTGTAGTGTGAGAGTGTTGTGGATGATGACCTATCATGGTGAATTAACAGAAGTTCAGTGAACAGATCATGACACCCGGTGTGGTCTTCTGCAGGGGCGTGTCTAGAGCATTTTCAGTGGGGGGGGGGCCATGCCGGGGCACTACCTCCGAATGGGGTGGCCGCCAGTGACCCAAAAAAAAAAGCTAAATTCTACAGTATATTACGTAAATCCTTTTGATTTTATTGTTTTTTTTTTACTTGAATAAAGTTACTTGTAAACAAATGCAGTAATAAAGCACATTTTTGATTAATTTAGTTTTTTGTCATCCCTGTATATATCCATTAAGTTACATTTGGGAATAAATATATTTTTTATTTGAAAGAAACTCCCTATATCTTAACTTCATGGCTTGGCACTGCTCTCTTCGCTGCCTTCAAAAGAAACACTTATGTGTGTCTGTTATTCTCAATCTCAAAAAAAAAAAAAATTCAAATTGTGAATGAAATGCACAGAATGCATACATGTCATTTCACATGTAAATGACTAAGTTAGGCCTGACAATTTAACTGACTATCTAACTGATTTACTTGTGTCACCAGACAATTATTATTATGGAACATTCTGTGCATATTGTCATTTGGTGCAATCTTGCTATGTGGTCACTGTCACAAAATAAACTGATACAAAATATGCAAATCACCATGACTGTTTATTTTTGATAGCGCCCAGCGTATTTTACTTTTATTTTGTTTTATTAAACGTTGACTGAACATTCGATTGAAATCAACCACGACCAACGCGAGCAGAGCCAGACGGGGTAAAAAAAAATTGATCTGAGAAAACCATACAAACATATTAAACCATACATAAAGGCTACCTATAGCTCTTTGTTTGGTGTCTCGTGATGTGTCGTTCTTGAACAAATCGAATCTTTAGAACGAGTCGTCTTTATGACGGCGACATCATTTTGATTTTTTTTTTTTTTTTTTTTTACAGTGGATTCTAATCTTCAAAAATGACCTTGTTGTATGATTTATGTCTTTTGAGTTCAGATTACACTATAGAGCTTGAAGTGTTACTTGTTTAGGATGTCCTTTTTGAGCAAGCATCTTATACATATATTAGACCAATTTAAGCAATTATTATACCAGCAAACTCAAAACTGGATTAAAAATTAAACTAGGCTATAAATACTTGGATTATTATATCATTATATAGCCTAGTGTTTATTTACTGATAGACAGTCAAAAAGACAAATTAATCAATATTTTATTTATAACAAGGTTTTATTTATTTATAAAATAATAACACACCACAGATCCTTTAAGAAACAGTTACAAAAACACTGTGACAGAAATGTCAGAAATAGCTCATGGATCTGTCATGTGATTAAGGAACGATTTGAACCCGAAGACTTGTCAGACAAGAGGCAAATTAATCACATGGTAAAGAATTAATTAATCTTTTCTGTATCTTTATAGCATTTTAGTTTTGTTGGGGAAGTAACACGTAACATTTTAATTACATTTTGCTAAAATTAATGAAATGACTCGAAAAAAGATTCGTTCATTTTGCGGTATAATGATCCGAACTTCCCATCACTAGTGTCTCGACTTCCCACACTTGATAAAGTAAAAGTCCAAGTCCGCACGAGCGTTTTTTTTCTGACGATGCTGCACTTCTTTGAATCACGAACTTCAGTAGAGTCTATAAAATGATTGGATATAAAATGAACCAATCACAAGACATCTTATAGGGGGGGGGGGCACCTGGGGTAGCCAATCGAATTTCAGGGGGGGGCCCTGGCCACCACGTAGACCCGTCCCTGGTCTTCTGCTGCTGTAGCCCATCTGCTTCATGATTCGACATGTTGTGCATTCAGAGATGGTATTCTGCATACCTTGGTTGTAATGAGCGGTTATTTGAGTTACTGTTGCCTTTCTATCATCTCTAACCAGTCTGCCCATTCTTCTCTGACCTCTGACATCACCAAGGCATCTTCGTCCACACAATTGTCCCTCACTACATATTTTATCTTTTTCTGAAAAACCCTAGAGATGGTTGTGCATGAAAATCCCAGTAGATCAGCAGTTTTTGAAATACTCAGAGCAGCCCATCTGGCACCAACAACCATTCCAGGTTCAAAGTCACTTAAATCCCCTTTCTTCTCCATTCTGATGCTCGGTTTGAACTTCAGCGAGTCATCTTCAGCACATCTAGATGCATAAATGCATTGAGTTGCTGCAATGTGATTGGCTGATTAGCAATTTGTGTTACCAAGCAATTGAACAGGTGGACTTAATAAAGTGGCTAGTGAGTGTATATGAATTCATTAATAAGCAGATTGAAGGAAGTGATTCTTCACTCACTCAACATGGACAGGAAATGTGTCGGTGAATAAATGGGTAAACAAAGTAACTTGCATTATTTATTTGTTAAAAATAAAAAAATAATTATTTGATACTTTATTGTAAATTTAAAAGTAATGTGTTACATTATTAGTAACTTGGAAAAAGTAATCTGATTATGTCACAAGGGTTACTTGTAATGCCCACAACACAAAAGTTGTACCCATTTTTAACACACTAGGAGGGTTAAATTCACAAATTACCATAACTATTAAAGGATTCTGGAAAGATTAAGTAGCACAAAGATTTTTGTATGATATTTTTATAGTACCTTTTTGAAGGTTCTCACTGTCTGGATAGTGTGACGCTAACAATGGAGGACAGGAGGCAGATGCAAGTAAAGGTAGTTTATTGACAGGAGTTGTGATGGATGAATGCTGGTGAGTGACGCAGGAACCACGATGGCAGCACAGACAGGTGGGTAGGTGATTTGAGTGCGTTGGTAGAGATGACGGTGGTGGTAGATCGGTGATCCGTGGTGATGATCCGTGAGTGACTGTGATAATCCAAAGTAGACCGAACAGGAAACAGGGCAAGGACAGGAACACAGGAGCACGAACAGACATCAATACATGGACCTCAAACAACGATCTGACAAACAGGAGACGAAAGACAGGGCGTTATATAGGCGGTGGAATGAGATGCACCTGCCGCTGATCAGGCGATCAGTGGCCACACCCACATGAACCAATCAACATGACATAACATGACTACAGCTGGAGACGGTGCGTTCACGAACCGTGACAGTACCCCTCCTCCTAAGGACGCCTCCTGGCGTCCCCAGAATCTCTTACCTGTCGATTGTAATCATCGATAAGGGAGTGATCCAGGATGTCCCTGGCAGGTACCCAACTTCTCTCCTCCGGACCGTAACCCTCCCAGTCCACCAAGTACTGAAATCCGCGTCCCCTCCTTCTAGAGTCCAGAATACGATTTACCAAATAGGTGGTCTCCCCATCAACGAGACGCGGCGGGGGAGGGACCGGGGTAGGCGGATTAATGGGAGAATGAAATACGGGCTTAATTTTGGACACATGAAAGGCGGGATGAATTCTCCTGTACGTAGGAGGGAGTTTAAGGCGGACTGCCACCGGACTAATGATTTTGGTGACAGTAAACGGGCCAATAAATTTGGGAGCCAACTTATTAGATACGGACCGGAGAGGAATATTCTTGGTTGAAAGCCACACCTTTTGACCCACGACGTATACGGGAGGCCTAGACCGGTGGCGATCGGCCTTGGCCTTGGTGCGCGCCCCCGCTTGGAGTAGAGTCTCACGGGCTCTGGTCCAAGTGCGGTGGCACCTCTGGACGAAGGCGTGAGCGGAGGGGACCGCAACTTCGGACTCCATACTGGGAAAAATAGGTGGCTGGTAACCTACACTACACTCAAAGGGAGATAGGCCCGTAGCTGATACTGGTAAGGTATTGTGGGCGTACTCCACCATAGACAATTGTTGGCTCCAGGAGGAAGGATTCTTGGAGACCAAACATCGCAACACCCTTTCCAAATCTTGGTTGGCTCTCTCGGTTTGACCATTGCTCTGGGGGTGAAACCCTGAGGACAGACTTACAGTCGCTCCCAGTAGTCTACAGAATTCTTGCCAAAATTTAGCCACAAATTGGGGTCCCCTGTCGGAAACCACGTCTATCGGGAGGCCATGTAAACGAAAGACGTGGTCTACGACGGTCAACGCTGTCTCCTTGGCTGAGGGTAATTTGGGCAAGGGAATAAAGTGGGCCGCCTTCGAGAACCGGTCCACCACGGTTAAAACTACCGTGTTTCCCTGGGAGGGTGGGAGGGCGGTAATAAAATCTAGAGCGATGTGGGACCAGGGTCTCGAAGGAACCGGCAGCGGTTGGAGTAACCCATCAGGGGGCCGATTGGAAGTCTTACCAGTGGCACAAACCGAGCAAGCCAAAACAAAACTGTGAATGTCGCGAGCCATAAGTGGCCACCAGAATCGTTGCTTGACTAAAAATCTAGTACGGTTAACCCCTGGATGGCAAGCTACATTCGAGCAATGTCCCCACTGGATAACGTTGGACCTTAATCCCTCCGGCACAAATAAACGGTTCGGTGGACACCCGGGCGGAGGCGTTACCCCTTCTAAGGCCGTTCTGACCTTCGATTCGATCTCCCATGTGAGAGTGGAGACCACTAATGTCTCAGGAAAAATACACTCGGGAGTGGACGGGCGTTCGGAATGGTCAAAAATACGCGACAAAGAATCGGGTTTGATATTTTTGGAACCCGGGCGGTACGAGATAGTAAAGTCAAAACGTCCGAAAAAAAGTGCCCACCGAGCCTGCCTGGAGTTCAACCTCTTGGCGGTGCTAATGTACTCTAAATTCTTGTGGTCAGTCCATACTATAAAAGGAACCCCCGATCCCTCTAACCAGTGTCGCCATTCCTCTAATGCCATCTTAACTGCCAACAATTCTCGGTTACCAATATCATAATTTCGTTCTGCCGGAGATAAACGATATGAAAAATACGCGCAAGGGTGGACCTTGTCGTCTAAGGGAGAACGTTGAGATAACACCGCTCCTACCCCCACCTCTGATGCGTCGACCTCCACCACGAACTGACGTGTAGGGTCAGGGGTAATCAGAATAGGGGCTGAAGTAAAACGGCTCTTCAGTTTGGCAAACACAGCCTCAGCTGTGTCCGACCACCTGAACGCAGTCTTGGCGGAGGTCAAGGCGGTCAGAGGTGCGGCTAGTTGGCTGAAGTTGCGAATAAAACGCCGGTAGAAGTTAGCGAACCCCAGAAACCTCTGTAGGGCCTTACGGGAATCTGGGCTTGGCCATTCTACCACAGCCTTAACCTTCTCGGGATCCATGCGTATTCCCTCAGTCGACACGATATACCCCAAAAATGGAATTGACTGTGCATGAAATTCGCATTTCTCCGCCTTGACAAAAAGCCCATTCTCTAGCAACCTCTGAAGCACTCGTTGGACGTGCTGCACATGTTCCTGGAGAGAAGAAGAAAAAATCAATATGTCGTCCAGGTAGACATAAATGAACTGATCGATCATATCTCGCAGCACGTCGTTGACAAGTGCCTGGAAGACCGCTGGGGAGTTGGAGAGCCCAAAGGGCATAACCAAGTATTCAAAGTGCCCTCTGGGGGTGTTAAAAGCGGTCTTCCATTCATCCCCCTCCCTGATCCGAACCAAATGATACGCATTGCGTAAGTCCAGTTTTGTGAAAATTGACGCTCCCTGCAACCTCTCGAAGGCCGAAGACATCAACGGCAAAGGATAAGTATTCTTTACCGTGATGTTGTTCAGTCCCCGGTAATCAATACAAGGTCGCAGAGATCCGTCCTTCTTTCCCACAAAAAAGAACCCCGCCCCCGCAGGAGAAGAGGAAGGGCGGATGAATTTAGAAGCTAGAGAATCAGAAATATATTTCTCCATAGCCTCCCTCTCTGGAACAGAAAGTGAATAGAGTTTGCCCTTAGGCGGAGACTTACCTGATAGTAAATCTATGGCACAGTCGTAAGGACGATGCGGAGGAAGAGAAGCAGCCCGAGACTTACTGAACACTTCCTTCAGATGGAGGTACTCAGCGGGCACGTTAGACAAATCCACCGCCTCCTCCTGCAACACAGACACAGACACAGACGGACAGGCAGACACTAGACAAGACTCATGACATCTTTTACACCAAGACAAAACGGAGTTAGAGAGCCAGTCAATGCTAGGGTTGTGGAGGAGGAGCCAAGGGTGTCCGAGGACAATGGGTGCCAGGGGAGAGTCAAGGATGTGAAAAGAGATGGTCTCAGAGTGATTGCCAGAGGTGATGAGTGTAATGTCTTCAGTGATGTATGATATGGTGGGAAGTTGCTGACCAGTGAGGGCGTGAACCGTGATGTGGTGCGGAAGAGGTCTGAGGGGAATGTGGAGCTTGTGGGCTAATGTGCTGTCCATGAAGTTACCCTCAGCCCCGGAATCCAGTAGTGCCTGACAGTGATGTGTCTGTGCTGACCACCGCAGCCATACCGGGAGGAGCGTAGAAGATGATGGTGATGATGATGATGATGATGATGAGGTCTTCTCGGCGGAGATCCCACCCGATAGTAGCCTCATGCGTACTACCGGGCCTGGCCCTTTTACCGGACAGGCGTGGGCTCGATGTCCGGCTCCCCCGCAGTAAAGGCAAAGGCCCAGGGACCTCCGCCTCTCCTTCTCCTCCCGGGAAAGCCGAGCTCGCCCTACCTGCATGGGCTCGTGATCGTAGACGGGGCTGGCCACGTCCCCGCCGCTGAACCGCACGTCTGCCGGTCCCCTGGATGGGGTGTTGAGTAGCCCCCTCCTCTCCATCCGTGCCAGACGTGCATCGACCCGAAGGGCCAGCTCAATAAGTCCATTGAACGACGGGGGAAGGTCCAGGGCGTAGATCTCCCTCTGGACGCGGTCAGCCAGCCCATGCAGGAACATGTCCCACTGCGCCTCCTCGTTCCAATGGCACTCCACCGCCAGGGTCCGGAACTCGATGGAATAGTCCGAGACGGATCTCTCGTGCTGGCGTAACTCCGCCAGCCTCCTGGCCGCCTCCCGTCCTGCGGCGGCCCGATCAAAGACCCGTCTCATCTCGGCGGAGAGGGCCTGGAACGAGGTGCAGCATGGGTCCTGGTTCTCCCACACCGCTGTTCCCCACAATGCCGCCCTCCCAGAGAGCAGGGTCAGGACGAACGCCACCTTGGCCCTCTCAGTGGCGAACGTTCTAGGCTGGAGGGCAAAATGCATATCACAACGGTTAAGGAAAGCTCTACAATAATCGGGTTCACCTGAGTAAGCCTCCGGAATCGGGAGGCGTGGTTCCGGCTGGGAGGGGGCCTCCGATGGTGCTGGTGGAACAGGCGGTGTGAGTGGCGCAGTGGGAGCTCGTAATAGCTGGAACTGTTGGGTGAGCTCGGACACCTGCGTCACTAAAGCCTGAACCGCGCGACCAGTGTCGTTAAGAGTCCGCTCCTGGGAGTCCATCCTCCGAACACTGGCGCTGAGGAAAGCTTCGAGAGAGGAGGGTTGGTTACTCGCTGCCTCCATGTTGGTCAGATCGTTCTGTGACGCTAACAATGGAGGACAGGAGGCAGATGCAAGTAAAGGTAGTTTATTGACAGGAGTTGTGATGGATGAATGCTGGTGAGTGACGCAGGAACCACGATGGCAGCACAGACAGGTGGGTAGGTGATTTGAGTGCGTTGGTAGAGATGACGGTGGTGGTAGATCGGTGATCCGTGGTGATGATCCGTGAGTGACTGTGATAATCCAAAGTAGACCGAACAGGAAACAGGGCAAGGACAGGAACACAGGAGCACGAACAGACATCAATACATGGACCTCAAACAACGATCTGACAAACAGGAGACGAAAGACAGGGCGTTATATAGGCGGTGGAATGAGATGCACCTGCCGCTGATCAGGCGATCAGTGGCCACACCCACATGAACCAATCAACATGACATAACATGACTACAGCTGGAGACGGTGCGTTCACGAACCGTGACAGATAGGAGAAGTAAACACTCTTCAAAACATTTCTGTATTACTTTCAGAAAGAAAATAGTAACACAGGTTTGGAATAACATGAGATTGAGTGACAATCTTAATTTTTTTGTGAACTTTTCTTTAAGCTTATGGTCAAAATTGTTCTAAATGTGTGGAGAAAGTGGGTTCATTACAGGCTGAAAAGTGAGCTGTCAGCAGACTGTGGTCTCCAGCAGTGGAAGGTTTTACACTCAAATGAATCACCACGAGACACATAAAGCTCCTTCTCTCCCACAAGCTCCAGGGAAGGACCCCGTGCCCCGAGGGAAGCCCTGAGAGAGGGGGTCTCCAGCAAATCTGCATGGAAAACCTCTGAATCAACTTTGCGAGCAAGGTCATTATATCTGTGGCAAGTTATGGTGGCGGTAAGAATGTGGTTTACCACTGTTCAAAACATCACTTTTCATCCGTCAGGGAACTGTTAGTAATTGTTTCCAGAGTCTGAACACGCAGCAGCATATAAAAAAAACATTTTGTTTGTTGCTCAATACAGTTCCTTAAGCTGAAACCGAAGTCTTGGTGTTTTTTTTTCCAATAACACAGTGTTTGTGTTCAATTAAAGATTGCATGGCTGAGCTTCATCGGATATAGCTGTGTAAACATTTATCAAGTCATTAATACTGTTCGCACTTTCAGTTTTAATTTTCAGGTCTGTCTGCCTATTACAACACACGTCATATTCATAGATTGCCATTTAGGAAAATAATCAGTTATATTAGTTGTGTGAATAATGCAAGCTGATAGTCTATGCATTATTGTTCCATTTTCTTTAGTAATTTTTATCTCTTGTGCTTTGCTGAAAATCTTTTACCTAATTTGGTGTCTAAAAAGGACCTGCCTTTTAAAAAAAAATGGTTGTTAATATTTTGTTATGCTATATTATTGCCAAATCTTGGACTGTTTATGAATATGTTTTCACTCAAATAATACAGATTTTGTGTTCTTTTAGCAGCTGATTGATCATAGGCCCTATGTTCACTCAACGAGGTATAGTACAATCAGGTGGTTCCAAAAAAAAAAAAGGTTAAATTCAATATTTGGTAATAATATAACAACAAGAAATGTTAAAGTCATTTAAAAAAATAATAATAATTTGTAGGCCAGTCATTTTTGACTGAAATACCACAAGTCTGGGGTATAAAATCCCAGAAAAGTACAAAAATTATCACTAATTTTTTTGGAAAGTGGTTCTACTCTGTGTGAGCAAAGTCAGTACATTTTAGTCCAATGCAATAAAATAAAATAGCACTTTGGGTAAAAAATACAAAAAACAAAAAACTAAATCCTCTCCCAGTCATAATGACAAGAGCACAGCATGAGGGTTAATAGTGGATTTTGATCTGCAAATCTGTGGATTTCTGGAATACATGATTATGATTAGTCAATTGAACCACTATGCATTTATTTAATTACATTTGTATTTATTTAGTTAGTTAGCTAGTACAATGACCCATATTTCACTGCTGTCCATGGCAACATACCATCACTACTTTCATGTCTCTTCAATAACTTTGCTCTGGAAATGGCTACCATAGATTAAAAGTGCAGTATATGGTAATCAAGCTCCCACAAAAGAAGACAACGCACCATAAACGCATTATTCAAATTGTTATTTTGCATGTTCTTTTCAAGTAGTATTCTGTTATTAATGAAAAGAGTCAGTATAAAGCCCTTATGTACAGAGGGTATATCACTGTAGAGGGAGTCCTCTTCTTATATATTAATTTAAAGGAACAAATGACACATTATATAATATGAGCATGGATTGTTCAATTTATCACACAGCCCAGCACAAGTCCAGCATGCAACATTAACCAAGTCTTTGTGGCATTGCACTGACAGATGAAAGTAATAACCTCCAAAGCCTTGCTATGATGCTATGATTTAGGAATAAATGAATGTTGTTGCCATCCTCTTGCTGTTTTGATGTGTGTTGGCAGGTAGAGATGATGAATGAGGAACCCAAAGCCGTGTAGCAGAGATTACAGGCCGTTTAATGTGAAAGTGTCCCCCTGCAGGGGCGAGACCACCCTCGACAAACCACAGTCTCCATTTAAATTTCAGCACATTAATGAGATTTATCCCTGCGCTTATATTGTAATTACAAAACTCACTGCCAAGAGGCATTACACTGTCTAACCTAAGATTTCAACCTGTATTTTATGTTGTTATTTGTTATTATGTTGTTATAAGTTATAGGCTCATCATTGTCACTGGGGGGGATAAAAAAATATAAAATAAATAAATGTAGAAATATTCTGTATCCTTTTAAAAATATACTGGAATATTTCTATGCCATTTTTTTCTGGGCTGTTGCTAAGCCCTTGTGAAACAAACAAGCAAACAAACAAACAAACAAACAAACAAAAATCACACAAAAAAAGTACTTCTTATTACAGAAATAATATACTATTAAAAAACTAAAATTTCTGCCACTTTAATTAATTACAATTAAATGAAAATGTATTGTAGATTCATTTATATTAAACACAGTTAAATGAACCTTAGTGCGAGTTTTGATGCACTTTGATGCAAGTAGGACTATAAAATATGAAATTTCATAATTGGAATTTGTGTGTTATGAACTTAAAAAATATGTCTGTAATTCTACATTTGGATGAAGTTGCAGTTCAGTACATTTAAAATATATTAACTTCAAATGTAATATTGAACATTACACTACAGTTAAAATTATAATCAAGTACTTTGCTTGTGATTTAATATGTTAGTCAACACATTAAAATAAGTGCACTTCTTTAAAGCGTGACAAACGAGTATTAAAAACATAAAACATAAACCATTTAGAAACAATCATGAAAGTGCATTTTATGCACACTAAGGTGTAAATTTATTATAATAACATTATCTGCAAGTACAGTTTATTTTTAAGATTAGAATTACACTATAAGTACACATCAACTACAATTAAGTGCACATCTTTTTATTTTTTTTATTTTTGTATTTTATTATTATTATATTTTTAAGTTGTCGGTTTATAAGTTGATAAGCATCGATCAAGGCACTGGTGTCATCAGATATGCTTTTAAAGATATCAGAATCATCCCAGATCAACTTCAAAGTGCAGGCGTATGTCTGTAATATAACGCACATACTTCTCAACACTACTTCAAACACATGGGTTGTGATAAATTTATGTGGCCATAAAAAAGGATTTTGGGCTTCTCTCAAACTGGTTGACATCTGTGCTTAATTTCTAGCATAGCATATATAAGTGTGCAGCAGGCCTTTGTTCTCTCGAGGGGTGTCAGGCGGGGGTTCGTGCTGCGGTCCAGCAGAGGAAAAGAGGCCTGATCTGGAGGTGTAGCCCAAAGCAACTTCTCCTTTAAACTCTCAATACAGTTTAGCAGGATCTGCTTCTGTTTTGGACGCAAGTGGAGGATTTTCTAACCGTAGTATAAAAACGCTTTATAGTTTATATTCAGTATTTGTAACATCTTAAAGAAACACCATAAATCTGCATCATAACATCTTGGCAATTTTGCGTTAGGCAGCGTGCAGTTGTGTGTTTGCAAAGGCAAGCATCACTGCTACTTGGCTCACTGCTAGTTGGCCAGTCTAGTTCTTAAAGGGACAGTTCACCCTGAAAAAAAAAAAAAATGCTATAAAGTTACTCACTCTCAGGCTGCTTAAGAAATAGGTGACTTTTTTTTCTTCTTCTTTTTAATGAGCTATTTGAACCAGTTCACTAAATCAGACTGAAACGTCTGAATCTGTTCGCAGCTAGAACAGCACTGATTTACGTTATTGAATCAAAACTGACTTTCAGATGTCTGACAGTCTTGCAGCGAGCCAAAATACCGACATATGTGATCCTGTGATGAATGAATGCATTCAGTGCTCCAGTTCCTCCAACAATCACTGAACTGAGGAAACAAATTGCACATGCTATGATATGCACATGCATGGGCCGAACTCTTGAACGAAGGATAGTTTATTTACTCTATATGGTTTAGACATATAAAACATCCATTTTTCACATCCTTATTGGTGCTTTAATAATATGATTGGGCATATGTGATGTCACTGCGCGATTACGTAAAACAAGTGAACAGAACCAGTTCATTGAAACAATCTGTCCGAAATAATCAGTATGTTGATCTTCCTGGAATACAGTTGTAAATAATGTTCAGTTTCTCGCACTGAGCAATCATTTTGATTTATAAGACCTAAATATATCATCAGGAGTCATGGGTATTGATTTTGTGATTCTCTGATCATTTTAAACCCAGGTGTAAGCTTTGGCTTTGGAAGCACTGGATACAGTCTGCCAAACAAACTCACTTTGAGTCAACTTGTAACTTTTAAGAGCAGATGTACCCTAAGCAGAGGAAACAAGAAGAAGCAAGAATCCAGGTGTTCACATAAACATGTGAATCTTTGGCAAGCTCTTTTCCATTCCTAAAAGGTTTTTATTTATCCAAATCAGAAGAGTTTTCAGAACTGAGAAACAGAAATCTGCAGAAAATGCACATGTATGGTTTGTTTGTTTATTTACAGAATGAAGTATAAGGATCTTGAGATAACTTCTTGAGTTTTCTCCAAAGGTGCTGATGTGTTGGCCGAGCTGTTTTTCTCCTCATCAGTTCTGCTGTCTTTGAACTTGTCTTAAATGTGACGTGAATATTAATGACAGTGTTTTGTTATACATTTGTTGTTTCTTTGACAGATGACCTGAAGCACAGGTTGCATCATGGCAGGTCACTGCTATTTCGCAACAAAGGCTAAATCCTGAATAATTTTTCATATGTCAAATGTGTCCTGACCTGTGTTCGCTTGTCACCCGAAATGCTCGGCCGGTGGACCTCTGATGCTTTCACTGAAATTTCACTCATTTAGATTTGCTGCTTTTGTTGACTCACCATTTTGAGCATATATTTTCACATCCAATCTTACTAAAATTCGATGATTTTGTACTCTTGCCTTGTTTGAGCTTTAGCACCTTGTGTACGTTTACACTCATTACACACTTATGTGTTCTGATCAGACACTTTCATTCACTCATTCACAAGTCACTGTGCAGTTAAAGCCAAAACAAGGAAGATCAAATGATTTATGTTTTGTTTACTTGCACAACTTGTATTATACTCTTTATATTCTTTGTGTTTGAATATGGATGTTGTTAAGGTACAGATTACACAGCTATATGATTGAAGAATAAAAATGAGCTGAACTGACACATCGTTAAGTGCAAACAATTTTATCACAATGCACAATGATGGAAAAAGAAAGCCCAGGATTATGCAAGTGAAAATGAACCAACACCTCTTTATCAAGAACTATATTAAACCTTTAAAAATGGCTATGTGCGTGTGTGTGAGAGAGAGAGTTTTAAAAGCAGTTATGCAATATACTGTAACCCTGACACTTAAGCAACATGACAATGATTATATTCAGTATGTTTTTTTTTTTTTGTGAAGGGGGGTGGGGGTGTTCTGGAAAAAGCTTTAGCAGCATAAGAGCACATATTCATTTGATATTTTATTATGTAATGCAATGAAATGCAAACATTTTAAAGTAAAGAAATACTTTCTTAAACTGGTAGTCTTGTAGTCTTTAAAAAACAGTATAGCTAGAAAGAAGTCTTGCCAAGGTCCAAGGTTTGGTTGGTTGGGTGGGTGTTTGGGGAAATCACAAAAACTATGAAAAAAGGCATTCTATTCTCCTACATGTAAATGAGAACAGGTTGACTTCAAAGTTGCATGACAGGAGGCCAGTTCCAAGTCATTTCGACACATCCTCCCACACAGTCTTCAGTATTTGAACATTTACACAGGTGGCTTTTTTTGCTTTCAGTGAACATTTATGAAAAGCAGAACACTCACAATGAGAGATCTGAATGCACATGATTATGTCACTGTTGACCATTGACTATTGTTTCCCCTCCAAAACACAAAAAAGTGTTACCTATTCTAAAGTGTTACCAAATGTACTTATGAAATTGACTTTTAAACTTAACTGACCACATACTGGTGTGAAACGTAGCTTGCACTATGCCACAAACTCAAGACACGGAGAGAACATATCAAATATCTGTTATATTGTGTAGGTAAGGACAAATATATTTAAAAGTGAATAACAATATCAAGAAAAAAGGTGTGGTGTGTAGTCAATACAGATGCATTGGCAGCTATGACACTGTAAAATGTTTGTCATTTTCTCAGAAAAAAAATAAGACTAAAAATGTTACAGTAAAACCTGTTAATTGGTTTCCTGTAAGGTACATTAACTTACACAAGAGGAAAACTATAAATGGTTTAGTATTATATGTAAATTAACTGTCAAATGTATACACTGAAAAAAACTACTTGTAAGATTTACTTAATTAAAATCCTCGTAACAATTTGCACAAGTATATTTTAAGTAAATTTTACTGCTATAATATCAAGTACAACTCACGTGTCATTATCAAGTAAAATCTACTTAGTATTAAACGTAATGCTCATGAAGAAATTAAGTAAAAATTACCTATTTACATTTAATTTAGAAGCTATATTTATTTAAAGAAATTAAGTAAAGTTTATTTCTTGTTTTATAATTAGGAAGCTTGCTTTTATGAAATTATTAAGTAAATCTTACCATTTAATTAAGTAAAATAAGTAGATTTTATTTAAGTTTTTTTTGTTGAGATTTTCATTTACTATATATAATTATGTAAACATTGCTAATTTCTTTTTTATAAATAATCATGAACATAAATAATTTTCTCCATATTTTTCACAAATCACACAAATAAAATACAATTTAACAGTTTTATTTTTCAGTCATCAAAAAATGTTCTTCCTCCAAAAATGGACATTCAGTCATCTCTTGACAAAGGTGCATTCAGTTAAATCAGGCCCATAAGCAGCATGCATGCCTTTTGCAGTATTGCCGCATCCTGGCAGCATTTCCTTCCCTTCAAGAAGGATGGATACATTGATCGGATCTTCTCCATCAGCACCATGGACAACCAGTATTTTTATGATGTGCTGAGTGATGTCACTGCAGCTGTCCTCCTGCATACAATTTAGAAGAAAAAATATAAGTCTTTTGAGAAACAAAAATAGAATTGCTGAAATTATTTAAAGTGACTTCATTATCACAACAGAATGAACAAACACATACTATATTGGGGAGAGTCTTTCTCCCGCCCTCCTTCTCCTTCTTGATGATCACATGGGGATGCGCAACAGGCATGAGTGCAATTTACAACTGAAAGCGATGAGCCTTACACTGTAAGTTGATAGTTGATTTATCCGTGTTTTAATGTGCTTCTGGTCATGGTGCTTTTTAGATGGATACCAAGGATTTTTAGGCCGGGTAGAATCTGCAAATTACAAGCAGAGATGAATACTAAATAAAGTTATTTGAAAGTCTAACAGTATATTCAGGTACAGAAATTAATAATTAAGCCTAAATGTAAAATAACACTGTAATAAAAATCATAAATTATAAATTAAATATAGTTTAAGCTTTGTTAAAGCTGTATTTTATTGTTTTATTTATATCAATGACAAAGAAAACGGTATATATATATATTAGTGATGCACCGAAATGAAAATTCTGCGCCGAAACCGAAACCGAAAATTTAGGATGCACTTGGCCGAAAACCGAAACTGAAGCCGAAAATGGCTTCTTTTAAAAACGTATATATATATTGTTTGGATTTAATGGATCTGAATTGAAAAATCACAATATAATAATCAAACTTTTATTAACAGTTACATAACAAAACATAAAATATTTTTTACAATAAATATAAATAATAATTATTCTTCAAGTTTTATGTTCCATCAAATAAGATAGTTTTTTAAAAATTGTGCAAAAAAATCCACAATTTTGGAGATTTTTGCAGAACAAATGCTACATATTGCAACTTTGGTGTCCTCTCGTATAGGGCTGTCACTATTGTGAAAAAAAAATACTTTTTCGATTTTTGAAACATAGGCAAAGTGTTCATTGAATCGTTAGTAAATTGCCTATATTTGGCGTTGATCCGTTTTTCAACGCCAAATATAGGCAAATCCACCGACAACTAAACAGGCATTAGGGCGAACGTAAAGAGGGCGCTTGAGACGCGCACAAGTCAGCAATGTGGACTGCCATAACATCAATGAAAAACATTACTGAAGGCTACATTGATATTATGCACTAATAGTGTGTGTGTGTGTGTGTGTCAGAACCTGCAGTTGCTGTGTGACGCGCGTTCGCTGCGAGCGTATAGTGACGAGCTGGACGCGCTCCGAGAGAAGGCCGTTAAAATCGATTCCCTGTTTTCGTTTTCGAAACTTGTGTTGGTTGGTCCGATCGATTGCAGCTTTTGTGACAAGCTTTTTTTTTATTGTGACAGCCCTTTGACATGCTTAATCTTTGATAGGCAGACGCGTGATAACAGCTCGACCGTGAGTGAAACCTTAGCGCTTGTGCACGGATGGGAGGGGCGGGTGACATTCATTTTCGGTTTACGTTTTCGGCTGTTTTTTTTATTTCGGCCCGAAACCGATAATGCCATTTCGGCCGAAAAATTTCGGCGGCCGAAATTTCGGTGCACCCCTAATATATATATATATATATATATAATATTAAGTGTGTGCTGTCACTTTAAGACCGACTGCACGGACCGAAAAAACCTGACAAATATCCGTTTCTTTCTCAGCTGTGCACATATGACATACGAGAGAATACTTGTCGAGACGACAATTTTGTGTTTATGTGTCCGTTCAAGGGCAAGGAAACGCGAAAGAGTAATCAATTCTGCATTCGAGCGCTGTCGTAATGATATGATGCAGCGCCTGACAATAGTCCCCAGCTCGGTAGCCTGGTAGCGGGGACTATTATCAGGCGCTGCGTCATATTATTACGCCTGCTGGACTCATGGTACGGCCGCACAGTTCCTTGATTATTACGCTGGAGTGAGAGTATAGTTCCTAGCCATACAGGCTTAGAAAATCGCAACTTTTAATTTTCTGTCGATCTTAGTACACGGTTTAACTACAGAAGAGTCAAGTTTTAAATAGGAAAAATATTAAAACTCATGGATCATTTTGAAAAAAATTTAGCTTTAACGTTATGTGTAAGTTAGACGTTCCTGAGCAATATTCAGTAAGAACATTCAAACTTTTCCATAACTTAGTCAACAGTATAACGTTACTTCAGCAGGAAAGTGGTTACGTTAATTAATATTAAGGCCTAATTTTAGCTAGCTAGCAGTTACAACGGTAAATATTTTCTAATAATTTCCAATCAGTTTGAAATTTTTACACGAAAAACAGTGCTTTGTGAAACTATTGAAAACGGTTCCGAGTAAATATAAATAAGTTAATGTAGGAAGTGATTGTGAATAGGGTTATAGCAGCTAATGTTCTATGGATAGGCCTAATCTACGCGCGTTAACGTTACACTAATATGAGGTCATGTTATAAGATGAGCATTAATGTTTATTGAGTCAAATAAACAAGAATAATCAATCAAATCCACACAGACCCATGTTTTATTAAATGTAAAACAGAAAGACAAACTTACCTCAAACCATAGACTGTAAAAGCCTCAAACACGACAAAAAGCAGCCACGCAGCAGCCCGCCAATTCGTCTCTGATGATCCAAAGTGCGCAGTTACTGTCTTGTCCAAACACGCATGTGCGGATTCAAACGCGCTATACTTTTCGATTAAAATTTACTTAAAATTACTATGTTTATGTGCAGTGACTATGAAACGTTTAAATATTACAAGCAAATATATAATAAGATGTACTCTTTACAACCAGTTAATTTATTACATGAATTAAATGCGTAGATATTTAAAATTTTACTTAGGAAATTCTAGTTCTCACTGAATTTTAATTTTACGAAGTAAAAATTATGATGGTTAATTTAATATATATTACTATACCAAAAAGTTCGTTTTTACAGTGTAGTGCTTTAAAAGTAAAAACTATACAGTTTACTGTGAAACACGGTAAAAGTACTTTCACAGAAGTGCCTGCATGAAATGTGTTTTTTTCCATTTCTGTTAATCATTAGGGGGTTTGTGTTGAATTTTCTGTTATTTAGTTAATGTTTATTGCTATACTTTAGTCATGTTTTACCCTAATGGTGTTTTGTCTTTTGTGCATGACCATGTGCACCATCTGTTATTGGTTTATAATGACTTTTGATAAACTCTTATTCATAATGTGGCATAATGTGTATTTTTATTTATTTCATGTGATTTTTTATTTTATTTCAGAAAACAAAGCAGATTTACAGATATAAGTTGAATAACATACAGGTACTAATGGGCAATCCTGTAATATCTGAAACATTGTCATTGTCTTTTTACCATGGATTTCAAATAACTGCAGCTGACTTTTTCATACACTTTAAACACCTAAAGGTTCACTAGCTTGATCCAGTGCCATAGAGTAGATACATAAGGAATGTACTATTTGAGGTTTGATTGGGTTGTTTCCAAGATGTGTGATGTGCAAAACCCCCAAACACACGTGTCACACGTGTCTCTGCTTCTCCTCTTTATCTTCTCCAATTCACTCCTGGCTTTCTTTCCACGCTTTTAAGAGAGTTGGTTTCACCTGTGGAGCCACATTTCAATTCCCAGTTGTTCAGACTGAATCCCAAACCTCTGGATAATTTTCCAACGCTACTGATATCCCAGTCCACATTTTGACAGTAATGACATAAACAACCACATTTTTCCGTACCATACACACACACAGGCTCGCTGGCATGTTCATTTGTCATGTTGACGTGAGTAGGTGTGTATGGTCTTGTGTAAGAGTTGTAGTGAATGTAAATAGCAGATCTGAGGGCTGGAAAGCAGCTCATTCCAGGAACAACAGTATAGAAACTCTCCTGAGACCGATCTGAACGATTTAACAAAGTCTGGTCGGTGCTGGTAAGAGAGCCCACTGACGGAGGCCTGTTACTGTAAACTATATTTTTCTATGCAAGATTTCCAACCCAATTTCATGGGAAAACCTAAGTATTGTACAAACGGGAGATTTTGTATAGATACCAATGATCAAATCTTACAAAAACTGTAAGAATGAAGTTTCACCACTTGGTTCTTTAAAATCATATGAAAACTTATGAATGAGATGATGTTTGGCTAATCTGGGTCTGCATTTGATTTCATTGATGTCTCAGAGAAACAACTGAAATGAATGGGATTTTATGTGGGTTCTTTCCAAAAGGAAATGTGAACGTGGCATAGAAAAACTAAGGAGATGTTGGGAGGATGATTGTCAAAAAGACAAGTGTTTCTCACTTTTATAGACCTTATGCGTCAGAAAAACAAGTGTGCAGCTGCCCCCTTTTTTTGTCTTCAAGAATTATGTCTTAAAACTTAAGGTTTCTTTTCCTCTGTTTTTTTTTTCTTTTCTTTTTTTTTCTGTAGCTTTATATCACCTGCATAGAAGTTACTAGCTTGCCTGGTGAGACCTTGATTAACTTGTTCAGGTGTGTTTAACTGGGGTTGGAGCTAAATCCAGCAGGACACCGGCCCCTCAGAAGCAGTATTGGACACCCAATGTCTATAACAAGATTATTATCTAAAAATGTGACAGCCACTTCAAAAACCTCTCCGGGTCATACAGGTTTTTTGTTTGGTGAACACATCTGTTTAATGTCTCATCACTGCCTGTCACTGTGAACTTGTTGATTGTGAGCACAACAAGGAAGTAAAGAGGAGGAAATGATCAGTGTTTTCAAGAAAACTGTAAAAAAGTACCTTGTAATTTTTCCTGCTGTATGACATTTTGTATATATATTGCATTTTTTAAATGATCATATCAAGCGAACATGCCTTTTCAGAAAACTTGGGGCATTTACACGTCTCATCAACTAAAAATGGAAAATGTTTTATGGGTTTTGGCTATTCATTTACTCAACAATGTGTAAACTACAAAAATGCTAATTTATGAAAATGGTGACATCATGCACATACATATTACATGTATAGTCTATAGGTATATGCACAGATGCGTAGTGCTCCTTTACAAAGTGACACTGAATTAATAATTCAGTGTTTTTAGTCATTTTGCAGATCTGAAGTTTTTTTTAAACTTCTTGATTCATATTGATGACTTTTATCCTTGCTTTATGGACATTGCTTTATGAACATTTTAAAGTTTTAAAGTTTGTGTGGTATCAACTTTTAATGAATTTTTTTTGTGCCATCGCACCCTACACATCATCCAGGTCCATCACCGCCCCATAAAATATTAGTCTAACTGTCTTCACTGAATATTAAAGTTGATTACATTCTTTAGAGTAGACTAGAAAATTATGTTGTCATTAGAGGAAGTGCACTGGTATGGTTCAAATCATACTTATCTTTCCACAATCAATTTGTGGCAGTGAATGAAGACGTATCATACCACTTACAAGTGCAGTATAGAGTACATCAAGGCTCAGTACTAGGGCCGTTACTTTTCATTCTTTACATTTGCACCCTTGCAAGATTTTATTAGTATACTTCTTAGTCTTAGCTTTCACTGTTATACTGATGATACTTAGCTCTATATTTCTTCACGGCCCAGCGAAACATACCAATTTGCAAAACTAACAAAATGCATAGTTGATATATATATATATATATATATATATATATATATTTAAAAAAACAGGATGACTAGTAATTTTCATACTGTTAACTTCTTAAAAAAAAAGAAAGAAAGAAAAGAAACAGGTGTTAATTATGGGACCAAAAATCTCTGCATGTAATAACCTAGAACACTGTCTAAGACTTAATGGTTGCTCTGTCAATTCTTCGTCATCTGTTGGGAACCTAGGTGTGATAATTGATAGCAATCGTTCCTTCAAAAACCACATTTCTAGCATTTGTGAAACCACATTTTTCCATCTCAAAAGTATATCTAAATTACGACCTAGGTTCTCAGTGGCAAATGCCGAAACATTTTTCATGTGTTCATTACCTCAAGGTTAGATTATTGTAATGCTTTATTGGGTGGTTGTTCTGCATGCTTAATACACAACTTAATACTCCAGCTGGTTCAAAATGCAGTAGCTAGAACCAAGAAGTATAACCATATTAGCCCAGTTCTGTCAACACTGTACTGGCTCCCTATTAAACAATTTAATTATTTAAAAATCTTGCTAATTACCTATAAAGCCCTACTGGTTTAGCACCTCAGTATTTGAGAGAACTCTTTTTGCATTATAGTCCTTCACATCTGCTACAATCTCAAAATTCTGGCCATTTGATAATATCTAGAATATTAAAATCAACTGCAGGTTGCAGATCCTTTTCCTATTTAGCTCCCAAACAGTTGCAGTTTAAATCTAGATTAAAGACCCATCTCTTTAACTTAGTTTACACATAACACAATAACACATTTCTGTTATTCAAATCAATTAAACGATTGTTAGGCTGCATTAATTAGGTTAACCAGAACCGGGAACACTTCGGCTGCAACAAACGATTATTTTGATAGTCAATTAATCTAACAATTATTAGAACGATTAATCGACTAATCGTTGATTATTTCGTTGATTAATCAATACAATTTGATTGATTATTCAGCTCTTGCAATTAGTTAAAATACGAAATAAAATAATAAATAAAAGATAGTCTAATCACTTTAGCTTTGAAAAATAATATTATGTAATTAGGGAAGTCGTGGCCTGGTGGTTAGAGAATCGGACTCCCAATCGAAGGGTTGTGGGTTCGAGTCTTGGGCCGGCAGGAATTGTGGGTGGGGGGAGTGCGTGTACAGTTCTCTCACCACCCTCAATACCACGACTTAGGTGCCCTTGAGCAAGGCACCGAACCCCCAACTGCTCCCCGGGCGCCGCAGCATAAATGGCTGCCCACTGCTCCGGGTGTGTGCTCACAGTGTGTGTGTGTGTGTTCACTGCTCTGTGTGTGTTCACTGCTCTGTGTGTGTGCACTTCGGATGGGTTAAATGCAGAGCATGAATTCTGAGTATGGGTCACCATACTTGGCTGAATGTCACTTCACTTCACTTACAATTATTAATTAATTTATACAAATAAATATATTTGACACATAAAATGAGATGGCAGAGAAACCTTCTTATTTACCATTTAATTACTATATGAAAATTAACTGAATGACACCTCATTCTGCCTAACATCACCTTTCGTAAGTATATAACATGGATAAGAAACAAAATAAAGGTAAGTGATTAGATGTTTTATTTTTGGATATACAATTTTATTCACAATATATACTACCAGTCAAACATTTTTGAACAGTAACATTGTTTTTAAAGAATTATCTTCTGCTCATCAAGCCTGCATGTATTTGATCCAAAGTACAGCAAACACAGTAAAATTTTGAAAGATTTTTTTACTATTTAAAATAACTGTTTATATAAACAGCATAATGGGATATCGCTTCGATAGACCAATCTACTTCGAGTTTAAACTAAACGAGCAACCATGGCGATGGGACATCGGTGACCGATGCAAAATGGGATCTACCAAAGCGCCATGGGTGCTGCCCCTTCCCAAGTAGTTCCACTCACCATTGTCAAAGCACTACCTCACTGGGTGAGATTGGATAACCCAGGGAAAACGTACCCGTTCCGCTTGGAACAGGGACGCTGCGGAAGCCCCATCCTTCCCGAAGGAGGTCTCGGGAGCAAAAACACATATAGCATCCATTTAGATATATATGGAGAAATTTGAGATGATTAAAACCCTCTTGGGAAGGCAGAAGTCTGCCGGGGAAACACGGGCTCTAAGGCTATACCATGGACTATACACATACGAGTACCACTTAGGTCTCATTACGGAACCCAGCCTTCCATGGTTCTCATGGATTCATCATGAAGGCCTGGCGCCGGACGTTCCACCGCGTCCAGCTGCTTAGGGTGATGGAGGATTTCAACAGGGTCTACAGTACGGACACTCTGGAGCAGTTTAAGCAAGCCGACACTAACCGGGGCCTCTCAGTGCCACTACCCGTTTGAGGTGAGAACACATGAGGATACCGGCTCTACACGAAGGCTATAGAACCTAGCGAACGTGTTAGGGGTCGCCCAGCCCGCACCTCTACAAATATCTGTCAGCGAGGCGCCACGAGCCAGCGCCCAGGAGGATTCAACACTTCTAGTTGAGTGAGCTCGCAACCTGAATGGGCAGGGCACACCCTCAGCCTGATAAGCCAGGGCTACGGCATCCAAACATGACGCATCCACGAATGCCACCTCAGCGTGCTCGATGCCCAGACACGTGAGGCAGCGATCGTGACCATCACCTGGTGCCAGGTAACGACCGCATCCAGAAACGCACAGGTGAAACGGCATCCTGATAAGGACGATCCGTTGATCAGCTCTGAAGCGAAAAGCTGGTATGCATTGCACCTGCTGCCTTCTTATACTCACGCAGTGATCAGCGGCAGCTGGATGCAATAATTGCATGCCAATGTGCATTGGCTCACTTAGTTTACACTCGAAGTAGATTGGTCTATCAAAGCGATATCCCATTTTGCGTCGGTCACCGACGTGGCATCGAGTGACCGACTGAAAGGGAACTAACAAACGTAATTAGTTACATGTTTAGGGAGTAACGCAATATTGTAATGCATTACTTTTAAAAGTAACTTTCCCCAACACTGTTGATGAGACACAACAAAAACACAGCTTCGATCACAGCATCCTCCATCCTCCGGTTGTTAACGTTGTTCTTTGTTAACGTTGTTGAATGTAGCGTACAAATGAGATCGCTGTCGACTGGCTTCCGTCACTCACTAGTACACATTGTCGGTGCGAATGCAACCCTTTAAATGGTACTGGGAAATAGTACACACAAAATCATCCCAGTACTTTAGTACTGTACATTTAGTTCTGGATTAAAAGTGGTGCAAAGGCCCTATAGAAAATATTCAAAGAATCCAGAGAAATCTCAATGCATGTAGGGCAAGGCAGGAAAGCTCAGGTGAATGTGCTTGACCTTAGTTTGAGCCCTCAGATGGCATTGCATAAGAAACTATTATGCTGCATGTGATAAATATAGCCACATTGGCTCAGGAGTACTTCAGAAAACCACTGTCACTTTTTACAATTTTATGCTGTATCAAGAAATGCAACCTGAATCAATGTAACACAAAGAGAAAACTAAACACATTTTTTATGCAGTGATGCCGCAGAGTTCTCTGGACCAGAGCTCATCTCAGACAGTCAAAAAGACTCACATGAGTCCACATTTCAACTTGCTTCTGGGAAAAATGGATGTCAAGTTCCAATTTCCAAAGACCAAAGGGATCATCCAGACTTTAATCAGTGAAAGATGCAGACGCAATTATAAAAGGTTACAGAGAATGAACAAATGACATATTCATGATTTTATGGCATTTCCAAAAATGTCCCAACTTTTCTGGAATTGCAAAGATGGGAAACATATGCTCCTCATTTTTAAAATAGCTTCTGTTTTAGTGTTTTACATATTTGTTATGGTCAATTAAATTTCAAATCTTGCTTTGATTTTTCAGCGTGGTATTCCAGCTATAATAAGAAGAAGAAATGTTACTTGAGCAACTTGAACGACACTGAAAGCTGGAGAAATAGAGCTTTATCATGAGAGGATACAGCAAACAAAGCAGTTCTTTCAAAATGTAGATTTACTGCTTTTGTTTTTATTTATTTATTTTTTATGAATGCAATTTTACTGAGCAGAAGACTTTTATTTCTAAACCTTTAACAAATCTGATCTTTTTTTTTTTTTTTGCTGGAAATGATCCACCAGCTAGTCTGGAAGCAGTAGTAGCACTACTACAACGGCCAACATATTTATAGTAACATTTGTGAGCATTTAAAAAGCTCTGTTAAAGCAGCACAAACTACAAGACGAGGTTGTATAACTGTGTGATTCAGTACAGCAGGGAAATACCTCAAATGATAGAGAATCAATCAGTCGTGTATATCTGAATGTGTTGTGACAGCCCGATGGTCTAGCATTTGTCACATCTATTCAGTTTCTTAACCTGTCCCTCATGAGCACACAGAGATCATCACAATGAGAGCATTCTAAAAGGTTTCTGTTTTGTATTCTCTGCCAGAGTTTCGTTTCTGCCCCCTCACATGATACTTTACACTTAACATGCTGGTCGACTTGATGACGTCTTTTAAATGGCCAGCAGGTATAGATCACATTTCTATGACGGAATAGAAGCAGGATTAAAGTCATATACAAGCAGCGTTTCTATCTAAGGACATTCTCTGTTTGCTATAAGGAACCTGGGAAAATAAAGGATGTTTGCAGAGGTAAGGCCTTACTGTTTGATCAGGTTATAAAAGGCCTAAACTTCCTTTGGGACTTATCAAATATAATACCAGACTCAAAGTTTAAGACTTCCAGGAGCCAAATCAACAAGGAAATACACTGTATTTATAAAAAATGCAGCCATTCTACCTGATCGGACCCTTGAAATGACTTTCAGTTTTTCATTTGGCTGTTGATTCAGTCATAATATACTAATCAATACGGTTTTGGTTACCTAACAAAATGCTTTTACAGTGCAGATCAATAATAGTTTTCACCACAGCAGTAAAACTGTCTCATTATCTACTGAGATCATTCAAGATGTCATTTTTTTTTCTTCACTTTATTGCTCTGTACAGCTTATGTCTATATGTTGTTCTGTAAACTGCCTTCCTGTACATACATAATGTTTGTAGAATGTTGTTCTATGGTACTCCCTTGAAATAAATGTTTTGTTTATACAAATTATTATGAAGAATTTTCAGTTTGGACTGCTTGAAACCACCCAAAGCATTGCTTCAACGTCACACAAAAAGATATCAGATTTCCAGTATATGTGTATAAATTATATTGTTTTTCTTCAGTTTAATTTCCTTTTGAGCTGAGTTCTCATGCTTTGGACAAATGAAAAATATATAACAGGTTACTTAACTCTTTTTAGAACAGCTGCTGTAATAATATTATAACAACTGATAGATTGTGTCACAATAGCACAGTGACCAGAGACAAATGGCATTTAACCAGCTTATAAAGCAATGAGAGAAATACATTTCTGTACAACCTACACGTTCAGGAAAATGTACAAAAGCAGTCAGGTACAAATATGTACCATTCAGGTCTAATATGTACACTTTGGGTGCTAATATGTACCTTTAAGGTACTTATGTGCATCCTTTAGGGGTAAATAAGGTAAAAATAAAAAGAGTGTACTTTTTGAAAAGGTTCCACCCCAGTGACATCTTTTGAACCTTTTTTTCTTCATGGGAGTGTATATATTTAGGCAAAATCTATTGTAAGTCAAACGCTTAAGGGTTGAACGTACTATTGAACTAGCTATGTAATAAACTAACTGGCCTTTGAGAATCCTTGTTCGAGTTTACAACAAACCGAACACATGCTGCCACACAACCGTACGCTCCTCCCACAGCCAGTGAGCGCAGCGGGGAATATGACGTAGCCGAGGTGGGCGGGCACATGGAATTCAGTTCTTATGGAGGTTCTAATTATTCATAAAGCGGACCAATTGAGAGGCGTATGTAAATGAGTCAGGTTTAAATGTATTTGTAGGCTTATCCCAGACTCAGTGTCATGAACGCTAGACTGGAGTGAGCAGCGCGACTGTAGGAGACGATAATTATCTGGATTCTTTTGCTTTGATAAAATTTTTTATAACTCACGCTTTGAAACCGATTTGACGTTCTACTCCTAAACCGAAATAACCGGAGGTCATATAGCCGGGGCATCCAGCAGACATCCACCGAGCAGACGCGAGTCTTCACCAGACTGAGCTCGCCATGTCCTCCGCGGATGAGTCGGAGCAGAGCCGGCGCTGCTGTGTTCTGTCGTGGGAGCAGGTGCAGCGTCTGGACTCCATCCTGGGAGAATGTGTCCCGATCCACGGCCGAGGAAACTTCCCAACACTCTCCGTTCAGCCACGGCATATCGTGCAGGTACAGGATCTCAGGCTCACATCAAACAGTAGGCTAGCCTACGAAACCTCGGTTGAAATCGCTACTGTATGGGTTTTTCTATGTTAAAAATGGAATGCAGTAAGGATGTGAATAGAATTCTAAGTGTTACAGTAATTTGGAACATTCCTGAAGGATTCTAATAAATTCTCTCAGACGCAAAACAAAACAAGGCATTATAAGCTAGCACTGTTACGATGACAATTTATTTTATTCACAAATCCTAAAAAAAATAAAATAATAATAATAAACAAAAAAAATCATTATTTTATAAGGCCACAGCAAATTGGCGTTAGTCACTATTATTATTAAAACGTAGGACTATTATTCATAATAATCAGCTGCTGTAATTCTTGATCTAAGATTTGAAAAAGTTCTGTTTCCCAGTTCAAACTGTTACGGTTATGAAACGGATAGGATTCTAATATTATTTCTGTACAGCACCAGAATGAAAAAAATAATAAAATAAATAATAATAATAAAATAATAAAGAAAGAAAATCCAAGTAATATAGTTTATTGTTGGAACTATAGGCTGTTCATTGTTGCCAAGCGACAAAACTGGGTATGAGTTTATTGGCTATTTTATAATGTTTTAACCTCATCCATCTAGAGCAGGATTGGATTTATGAAAAAATATTTACATAAGGATCATTGTTTATGAGAAATGACTTGTTAATCCATGCTTTTTCTCCGGTGTCATGAACAGTTCACTGTCATTCAGGAAATAACTGGATGATTAATCTGCCATTATCAGCCGAAGGGAAATGATAGTAGGCCTGTTCATCTCGTTTCAGTAAAGATGTATTAATGTAATAATAATTTACTCATGTTTATGCATTGACATCTTGATGCACAATTTGTTACACTAAGATATTGTTAAAAAATGTTAACATACTAGTGTTTAAAGTTCTGTGGTAGTTTTTTTTCAAGTGATAGTCTCTACTTAAGCATCTCATCTTCATTTTACATTTCAGTATAATCTGTCAGTTTCACAACGAGTAGCCAAGAAGATAATTTTTTTCATGATTATTTTACTGTAATAGATACATTCTTTTGCAGTCAGTCATGACTTTTGCAGTCTTACTGGAAAAGGTGTATGTGGCCGTTTTTCTTCCGAGCTGAATTCCAGCAGATATCAGCAGGTGTTTGTGCAATCACTTCATTTCTCTCCCTTTAATCTATTTAACATCCAGGGAGACTCTTCATATTATTTATGATATTATTCCATACACGAATATACACTCAACAGATTCATTTTTAATAATAACTAAAAAGTGACAACAACTAGAATGATCATAGATCATTAGATCGTAGATCGAATAGATCATAGATCATTTTTATTAGCAGAGATAAATGTTTCAAATGTATACTTATTTTGTGTGACTAATTAAAAAGCCTCTGGGTCTGCTTATTATTATTATTTTAAATGGAGTATTTCCCTTCATTTACCTTGTTTTAATTGCAGCCTCATAGTTGCAAAAAAGCCAGTTCACACAATTATCAGTAAAACAAGATATATATATTAGTATTTTTTACCCAGCCGTATTAAATGGGTTATTCGAAATTAGGCCACTCTCTGGTGACATCACTGACCTTTCCAACGAATGTGCTCATTACTCTACCATCTGGTTGTATCTAATGTGAGAACCACATACATGTCCAGAAGGTTTTAGGTCTTGCAGTATCCCATCTTTAATTAAGTTTTTAATTTAGTCTTTATGAAAACTATCCACTTTTATTATAAATAAGACTCTCTCAGTAAGGCCAGTAGGTCATTTACACGATGAACAGTCATTACAGTTACTCAACAGTTCGTGGTTACAACCTAATAACTGTAGTCTTGCAGAGCCAGACCTTTGACTTAGCATAAAATGGTTCACTTTGTAGTTTAGGCTGGTTAAAACTGCCTATTTAGACAGGATGAGACTGCCTGACTGACATATAAAGCAACCATTGTTGTTGTTTAGGAGCAGGTTTATCTGAAAGTATTTTTCAAAACTCTGAATATTCTGTACTTAAAACACCTTTATTACTTTCCATCCAATTACATTCACAGAATTACTGTCCATCCAAACGTAATAAGTACAGATTATTTCCCAGACAGAAGACAAACAGTAAACAGTTCTGCTCATGACTATGTAGTTTGCTTGCAACTGCCTGAAAAACTCTCATCAATTATCATTGTTACTCTTATTTCTAATATCTTTCAAAGATTTGAATCAAGTCCAGTGATTAGTTCATTTTTACACAGAATCCTTTACACTGAATAAAACTCCACCTATTATTTCAACTTAAAAACTAAAGGCATTTCAACTTAATTTATATTAAACTGACTTTAAATTAAACCCATATGAAAAGTTGAAATTGCTCAACTTATTTTGATGAGTAAATAGAAAAACACAGGTGGCCAAAACTTATTAATTGTATCATTTTTTTTTCTTTTTTTTTTTTTTTGTACAGTGAAAACATTATTTTGTTTCCTGAAAGAGTGATAGAAACCTGTGCATCTCATCTGTTAAGAAACATTCTGGCAATCTGATTAAAGCTTGTCGTATTTTTGTAGTTTTGTCTGCAATATAACACATCTACAACCACTAGGAGGCAAACATTTTTAAATGTGTTGGCCATCATCCCACCAGAAGGTGGTTTGTTTCCTGGTATCAGTATTTAGTGATGTTTTAAAGGATTCACCTTCCTTATTACCAAGTGCAGAAAGAACACTCTTGACACAAATCACCACCATTTCATTTTTCTCAGTGGTATCATTACTGCAGTGTTGCTTGGCTTACACTGGCCCGTTTAGCAGACAAAGTTGGCTTGTTTGTGGCACATAAGGTTAACAGTGGATTAATCCTGTTGGAAACAGTAGACTTGTGGGCCAGAGCTGACATGGCATCCATGTTGTAAAGAGGAGCCTGGTAAGTCTTTCTGTTTGGCCAGAGTGTAAACTAAATCCTCAGGATTACATTTTTTTTTTTTTTTATCTGAAAGGATACACAGACTCCACATCTAAGCCATTCCCATTGTTCCTGTCTTAGAACAGGTGCTTTTCTAAGTATGTGAATGAATGTCTTAAAGAAATACATCCCTCCAGCACGTAACATAATCCTGGTTAAAACCAGGGGCTGGAATCAGTGTGAGGTCTAGATTACACCATTGGTCTCAAACTCAATTCCTGGAGGGTCACAGCTCCAAGCAACCAGCTCCAAATCACACCTGCTTGGAAGTATCTAGTGATCCTGAAGATCTTGATTAGCTGGATCAGATGTGTTTGATTAGAGTTGGAGCTAAACTGTGCAGAGCTGTGGCCCTCCAGGAATTGAGTTTGAGACCACTGGATTACACCATACACCCTTACCTGCAGGGGGAGCTAATCATTTATTGTAAAATGCATATTTAAAAAAAAATAGTGGTAATATTGGCCTCCAGAGAAATTCAGTTTAAAGAAATTCAAGAATCTAAAAGCTAGTATAAGTTTTGTCAGCATTTACTCATGTTGTTCCAAACCTGTAAGACTTTCCGTCAAATGTAGACCTCTCAGCCTCTTTTCAGAGGTGCACTCTTTGTCTTCTGTCTTTTATTTCCACATTGTGAATTTATGAATAAACCACTCGTTTTAAAAGCTTCTCGGGCTACTGCCATTTGTTATTACATCCGCTTCGAACATTACAATGCACATGATAACTTTCGTTAACTCTACATTAAGTAAACCCACTTCAAGAGCAAATTTAACTTTAAGATGATCCAACAGTGCTATTGAAAAAAAAGACATGATTCAAAGATGGCTGAGCACTTGTTTTAAACTTTCCTAGTTACTTGGAAAAAGTCGTGTCATTACGTAACTTGTGTTGCTTGTGATGCGTACCCCCATCACTGATCATTTGGCTTCAGAAGACTACAGCGCTCGAGTCGTGTGGACCACTTTTATGGAGCTCAACATCCCTAGTGTTCATTTTGAAAAAAAAAAGCGCTTTGGACATGCTAGGATTTTCTTTTGTCACCCACAAAAAAAAAAAAAAAATGTTATTGTATATAAAAATGTTTTGGTATGGAATATTTAAAGGGTGAGCAAATTATGATACACTTTTCATTTTGGGTTATTGTTTGGAAAATCAGATGAATGATTCTTTAAACAAAGTCTTTACTAATGGAGTACAGAACTGGTGTAATGGAAGTTACGTATGAGTAAGTCCTTAAAGCTTTATCCAGGCTTCATATAGCACCTAGGATTATCCACATGGCCATCCAATAGCTAGAATTTCAGAGATTCCATTAAGTGAATTTTTGGGAAAGCTTTAACGGGTAAAACTCTTCATAGTCTATTCTAGTACAGTGGATTCACTGACTCATCTCCTGAGCCTGGGCCAGTGTCAGAGACTCGTAAGTGGTTCATTCATCCCTTTACATTTGGCAGTTCACTGTGCTCACAGTGGTTGTGGGCAGAGGTGGAAAGTAACGAATTACATTTACTCGCGTTACTGTAATTGAGTAGCTTTTTTGTGTACTAATACTTTTTAAAGTAATTTTTTAAATCTGTAATTTTACTTTTACTTAAGTATATTTTGTTTGAAGTATTGTACTTCGCTACATTTTGAAACACATTAATTACTGAGTAAAAAAAAAAAAAAAAAAAAAAGATCGCTCCCTGGAAACTACGTCAGTAAATAATGGGCAGGAGGGCAAACTGGCGCTAAAATCACAAGAAAGATGCAGACAGACAAAACAGGCGTTAGTGGTGCAGACACACCGCTGAAAACGAAACCCCGTCATATTCTGAAGTTGAACTCGAAGGAAATGAAGTGAACCCCTGGCCATATGTATGCTCTATTATGCAGTGTAAGCTGTACTTGCCTAGGAAGACCAAACTAGCAGCTTATAAAATCTCGACAAAACATCAACCCTGCGCAAGAATGTAGAGGTAAGCTAAATAATTGCATCGTTGCATTGGTGGTTAAAATGAAGCTTTGACATTTTAGCAAGAGGTTTAGCACAAATTAGCTAAAAAGACCGTGGCGAGGAGTGTGCTATTTTTGTTTTAATGATGTGTGCGCGCATTTATAGTGCGTTCTTTCACTGTGTGATTCAGTCTCCTAAAATGCATTTAGAATGATCACAAAATTGAAGATATAGGGGCAGAAAATTCACATATTTATATAATTTCATATATTAAATCAAAATCACACAAAGAATGCCATCGTTTCCTCCAAAAATCATCATGAATATATACATACATATATATAACAGTTCAGTAAACAAGTTAATTAAGAGACTTGCGTTTTAGACACCATATTGCCTTTTTAGCTCTATTTCTACAACAGAAAATAATTCCAAACACAGCCACCAAAGCACAGTTTTGCGTCTCTGAGCAACGTGAGAGTGTTTCGTTCCTGAATGAATCAACCGTTTAAATGATTCGGTTCAATCGCAATGACTCACTTATTAACAGTGACTTGCTGACACATACTGGCCATTTTAATTTCACATTTAAAGTATCTTTTGATTTTTTTAAATAATTAATTTCTTATCATTTCAAATGAGTATTCAACATTTTATGTCTTGTATATCAAAACATTATTCATGCATTTGTAACTGCAGGTTAAATGCATTCTTGTCTGCACTAAACAGTGTAATACATCTAAATGCCACTTCCAATTAATCTTCTGCATTTCCTCTGCATTAAAAGATGAGTTTGTTGATACTGATTTGCCTGGTAACAGCCCAAATGTTTTATTATTCTAAATAACTGATTCCTTTAATTAAAAACAACTAGTTTGAGATTAATAGACCTATCCCAGGGGTGTCAAACTCAGTTCCTGGAGGGCCATAGCCCTGCAGAGTTTAGTTCTAACCCTGCTCCAGCACACATATCATGTAGTTTTCAAATAAACCTAAATGATTAGATTAGCTAGATCAGGTGTGTTTAATTAGGGTTAAATCTAAACTGTGCAGGACTGTGGCCCTCTAGGAACTGAGTTTGACACTCTTGGCCTGTCCCATTTTGACTCCCTCCCACTGTTAAAATGTAACTAAGTAATTTTTACTCTGAGTAAAGTTTAAATGAGCTACTTTTTACTTTTACTTGAGTAGATTTTTAGACTGGTACTTTTACCTGTACTTAAGTAAAATTTCATTAATGTAATGGTACTTTTACTTGAGTAGAATATTTTTGTACTCTTTCCACCTCTGGTTGTGGGTGTCCAGGGGGCAATGATGCTGTTCTGCTGGCCTGTTCCCCAGCCTGAACCTGTAAAATGCAGTGTGGAAATCTGCCTTGCAGTCATCCCACAAATAAAACAGAGGACCTTTTTAGCTAGGTTGGAAAACCAAACAGGACGTGAGTTTACGTGTCACCAAGGCTTTGTCAGCTACAGTCAGACCAGTGCATTTGTGCCTTTTTACAAGTCTTTCACATAGGATCAAAGGAAGTAGCCTTGAGGTATTACCTTGTACGGAATACCAGATCTCTTTGGTTTAAACCAGGGATGCCTAATTCTACTTCTGGAGATCTACTGTACAGTACCTACCTGCAGAGTTCAGTTTCAACCCTGATCAAACACACCTGTCTGTAATTATCCAGTGCTGCTGAAGGTCCTAATCAGCTGGCTCAGGTGTTGGAGGTGTTCAGGGGTTGGAGCTGAACTTTGGAGGTAGGTAGACCTTTAGGGCCTGTTTACACCTGGTCAAATCATGCATTTTTTCTGAATGGATAGCTATCCGATCGTGAAAAGATCAGGTGTGAATGCCCTCTGAAACGCATTTGAGAAGGATATAAATCTGATCGCTCAAACCACTACAGGAGGTGGTCTGGGCCACATTCCTGGGACACACTGGACAAGTGTAAATGCATCTGGTTATTGAAACCACATATGCAAATTTTACTCCTCCCAAAATATTCAAACAATAAATGTGTGAGAGCGTGTTATAGGCTTTATGACATTATAGTCAGATATGACAGTGCTAATGCAACACACATTGCGTGGACGAGTAGCTGAGCAGCTCTTCAGCAAGCCGAAGCGCAAACTGTTGCGAATGAAACTGAAAGTAAGACGCAGACATTCAACACACAATCATCTTCATTAAAAGTATTGTGACTAACTTATCTTTCCAGTGCTGATGCCGTGCGCTCTCCTATTGCGGGTTTGATATTGAAATATTGAGCTGATCATTAATAAAATGCAGTGCTTATCTTTTGATTTCGGTGATGTGAGCTCCGTTAAATTTAAATATAGAGCAGGAATTGGAGATCGGATTTATATCCATTTTGTGATGACACTTTTATGCGGTCAAGTGTAAATGGATACATTTTAATAAATCAGATAGATATCTGATCAGTGAAAACGCATGAAATGATCAGGTGTAAACCGGTCTTAGAGACAGGATTGGACATCTCTGATTTACTGTAAATGGTCATACAAGGATTTAGCAGTAAAGCAAAATGTTTTTATATAACAATGACATTGAATTGAGAAATTAGTCTCAGTAATCTTGCTAAGAAGATTATTTTTATTTATTTTTTTGTTATGAAGAAACATAACTTGATAAAGAATCCCTGGTGAACTCAATGAAGACATATTATAAAGATATTGTAATCACAATAAATGTGCACTATTTTTGTAGTCACTGGCTTGATAGAGGTTCAGCAATCGGCGTTACCTTTTAATCGTAGCATGTTTTTTAAGCAGTTAATTTTAAAAAACTCTTCTCAAGATTTTGCGTTAATTTGGCTGTATTTTTAAAGTGAATGCACCCCATCCCCACCCCCCTCTCTCTTTCTTTCTCTCTCTCTCAGTGTGTGTGTGTATTTGTGTGCTGTTAGTTAACATGTCTTTTGTATGAGTGCTCTTTATTTCAGGGACAAGTTCTCTATTTTCTAACTATTAACTATGACTTTTTTTTCTGTATAAACTCCTAATTTGCTGCTTATTATTAGTAAAGTAGTTGGTAGATTTAGGTATGAGATGGATCAAGGGATCTAAAATATGATCATGCAGAATAAGGCATTAATATGTGCTTTATAATGACTAATAAACAGCCAATATACCTGTTTTATACATGTTAATAAACAACCAGTTAATACTGAGAATTTGTCTGTAAACTAAATAGTTGGTGCATCCTGCCAATAAACGATTAATCGTTATGATTAAAAAAAAAAAAGTCCCTATTTTAGTTAGCCATCTGTCTGAAAGTGTAATGTTACCACTGTAATTAACTAGTTCTCCATGCTGGAAAAATGGTTTTTTTATGGTCATTCAAATGTATAATTCCATTTGTGGAAACCAATCTGAAAGCTTCATTTTATGTCCCGATCTTTGCTATAAAAACGGAAAACCAACATTTGTTCTGGAGCACTGTGTTGTTCTTCATATCGAGTGCTTTTCCAGCGTCTTGTAGTTTGTTTTTATAACTTAGATTTTTCACCTGATTGTTTTTTATACTGGTTGTCTGAAGTGTTCAGACAGATATCTTGTGAAATGAAATAAAAAGTTTGCCATGTAGTTTGTGAAAGCTACAGACACTGCTGGGATTATGTAACTCTGCAGACAAATAGGTCAACCACTATCATATGGTGTGATGGGTAGACAATGCGTAAGCCCACATTCATAAATCAGAGACAGACAAAGAGAAAAGAGAAGAAGAGTCTAGAAATAGACTGGAGAACTAGAGTAAAGAGTTCCACAGATTCTCAATTTTCTAGGTCTTTGACACAGACTAAATCACATCTTATCAAGTTAAGAGGAGATTCTCCATTTCCTCAGTGCTCTTGGATGCACTACTGGTTTGGTCAAATATGTGGGTCACACTCAGTCTAATATAATGCTCCATTTATTTTATAGCTATTTTCTCTAATCACTGAGAATGTCAATTGTTTTAAAAGTTGTTCTTAGCTGATGTCAGCTGGCTTTGGAGTCTCTTTGGAGGCCATCTTGGCTTTGTGTGTGTTTGAGAGAAAGATGTACAGATTAGGGACAGAAAAGCAAGAAAGCTGCCAAGGCCAGCAGTGACTTGTCATTTCCCAGGGAAAACTGAATCTGTTCTCTAGTGAAGACTTGCGTACATCTCACTTCTCACCTGTGTTCAGTCTGATAGAGGTGTGTGTTTGTTTCTGAGAACTCTGAGGTTGTGTGCAGAAGCTTACTTAAATTACAGTACTGCACTGCATGAACCTCAGAAAGAAAGGTTGCCATTTCCTTCTAATGTAGCTGGTCTGTTAAACCAACGCAATTCCTCTTCTTCTTGAATTTCTGTACTTGTTTTTTTTTGTGCATTGTGGATGCCTAGTTTTGCAACACATTTCAAATGAGGTGTGAACAGGGTCACATTTATCTCCACAGTTTCTGTAGGATTGCAAGCCTTATTCAGAAAATTGCAAGCCCATCATTCACAATTCCCCAAATTCCCCCTTACATAATTGATTTTTATATATTTTGACGGAATGGGTTGCTTCAGTAACCAGTTAGTGAGAGTGTAGTACTATCTTGCTCTGTTTTACACAAGATTTGTAAAATTCTCTATATACATCGATCTGTTACTTAGATAATATTGGGTAGTGACATCATCCTTCAGGAAATTACATACATTTTAGTGGAAAAACAACAGCCCATACATGTGAAAGGTTTATTAATAGATTTGTGGAATCACGTGATGTTTTGTGGAATTAAGCCTGAGACACACTGCTCGATTTTTGGCTGTCCCAGATAAAAGATTGGCATCGTGAAACAATCGTGGTGATTTCTGTGATCGTGGCTCCTAATTGGTGGTCCTATGTCATACAGTGAGGTTCAAAGATGTCCATAGTCATGGTCTTAAGACAGTGTGAGAAATTCAGCATGATCATTGCACAGTGCTGCTATAACCCACGTTTACTATGGAGGTAAATCAGTAGCTAAACTCGAGAGGTTGAAGATCTGAATGTGAGAACTTGTCATATTAATATTTGTATTTGTAAGTTAAAATTTACACTCACAGCTCTGATGTGAAAAGCTGAATCTTTCAATTTGCACACACAGACAATGATCAAAACACCCGTGTTTTGAATTGGAAGTTGTAGATTAATAGTTACAAATGTGTAGAATGACATTCACACAAAGAAAATGACATACACACATGTTTACGACATATTTACTTTTGCACTTTACTTCAGTTTCGCTGCACAACGTCAAGTCGGCACTTACAACCTCTCAGATCTGGAAGTACAAGTTCAAATCCTAGCGCTCTGACTTTTGCTACTCTTTTTGCGGTATTCTGTTGCAAAACTCACTTGTGCACTTGTATATGCAGATGTGAGAGAGCAGAGCTGGGGGCGGGGCTTTGGTGTGAATGAAGACATTTTATTGGTCGATGCCCGACCAATTAACAACGCCAACTGTTTTCACTGAATATCCTTTGCTTTGACAGGATTTTAAGACACTGCATTAATTTTGCCATTCAGGTATTATCTAGTTGACATATAATGCAACATATTTTATATGTATATCCCACTGCATATCACTGTACCAGAGTTGCAATATAATGCTGTTTTTATTATTTTTATGTTTTGTAAAAATAATTTTAACATCTTCATTGGGTTAAATTCCTAATTTGCTTGTCAGTAATGAATCTTTTTAAATGCAACATTATTATTATTATTTAAAAAAAAAAAAAAAATCGAGTGTTTAATAATGTCTAAATGTACATTAAACAGCAAAACCTAAAAAATAAGCACTTATGACCAGAAATAGCCTACTGTTTTGAGCAGCTAGTAGAGCTAAATACATGTATTTATTAAACATCAACAAGGCCATCTAGTGTTTAAGCAATGGAATTGCATATGAATATTATCTTTCTGTCCACCAAATGCCTCTAATTTAAAGCGTGCCTCTTTGCACTGGAATTTAACACTAAATACTACAGTTATTGTAGTATAAATAATAACCATATTAGAAAATCTTATATTTCAAATGGTCATTCATGGATCATAATTATTGCGCATATTATTTAGTACCATGATCTCTTCAAATTAACTAAACAGGACTGAGTTAACATGTAGTACAGTTATTTTATTGGTTAAAAGTTACACTTAATTGTTTAGTTACATTTAACTGCCAAGGAGGAGTATGAGAACATAATGCTGTTCCATTTTCCAGTTTAAAATGCTATTGTAAGGCATAGTCATTAGTCAACGTAGTTATCCATGCATAATCAATGCACTAGAGTTGTGACGTTCGCGAACGAACCGATTCTTTTGAACGGCTCATAAACATGAACGATGGGAGCCGAGTCGCGGCTGGAGGGGAGCCGTTCTTTCTGTCGTTCTTTTATCCTATGCGTGTTTCACACAGATGCACACAAATGAGCTCCTCCGCGAGACAGAACAGTTGTAGGGGGAGGGGCGCACCCAGCGCAGGCCAACCCTTTATAGCGTGATGATATTAGTTGTGCATGTTCATTGCAGCCCACTTTGTTATTGTTCATTGACTTGAAGGGGCTGATGTCCTATTTGCAAAGTTTACACTAGTAATAATATGTAGTATGTAGACATTTCCATTTTATTTATTCTAATTTTATCTACTTTAAATATTTTTTGTTTTCTATCAAAATGTTCTTGTGTGATAACAATGTTCTTGTGTGAAAGTGTTTGTAGTAAAAGCTGTTTTGCACAGAAATTCATTGCAGCCGGCTTTCTTTTTGATGTTTATTTGAGTAGGTATTGTATGAATAACATAAGTCAACGTAGCTTTACACACACACACACACACACACACACACACACACACACACACACACACACACACACACACACACACACTTTGTACTAAAGGTAAATCCAAAATAGTGATGTCACTGTCTAAGCAGAGGGATTTGTGCAACCCTATGGAATATAGTCCACACATGACAAATGAGGTAATAATCAATATTTCAGAATAATTCAAACTCAGATATTGGTGTGTGATATCTGAGTTTTAATTATTTGACTACAAATCTCACCTCATCATTCCTCCCAGTGATTATTTCCAGGATAAACTGAGATGCCCCCAAGCTGGCTTCTTAAAACTGACTAAATATTTAAAAAGAGCCAAAAGAGTCGGCTCTTTGAAAGGAACGGATCGCGAAGATCTGGATCCCCTCAAAGAGCCATAAATCCCATCACTACAATGCACTTTATGTGTTACAAATTACTAGAAATTGCTGCAAATATAATGAAACTACTGTCTGTCCCATTTAATACATTTCAAGCATATTGACTAAACGTTTAGTTTAGTTTAGTACTATTGATAGCTCCATGAACCACGTGACCGCGTGGCGGTGAGATCAAAGCATGCTCTGGTACAGCGAGTTTACTCTGCAATATGCAGTGGGATATACATATAAAATATGTTGCATTATTTGTCTACTAGATAATACCTGAATGGCAAAATTAATGCAGTGTCTTAAAATCCTGTCAAAGCTAAGGATATTCAGTGAAAACAGTTGGCGTTGTTCATTGGTCGGGCATCGACCAATAAAATGTCTTCATTCGCACCAAAGCCCCGCCCCCAGCTCTGCTCTCTCACATCTGCATATACAAGTGCACAAGTGAGTTTTGCAACAGAATACCGCAAAAAGAGTAGCAAAAGTCAGAGCGCTAGGATTTGAACTTGTACTTCCAGATCTGAGAGGTTGTAAGTGCCGACTTGACGTTGTGCAGCGAAACTGAAGTAAAGTGCAAAAGTAAATATGTCGTAAACATGTGTGTATGTCATTTTCTTTGTGTGAATGTCATTCTACACATTTGTGACTATTAATCTACAACTTCCAATTCAAAACACGGGTGTTTTGATCATTGTCTGTGTGTGCAAATTGAAAGATTCAGCTTTTCACATCAGAGCTGTGAGTGTAAATTTTAACTTACAAATACAAATATTAATATGACAAGTTCTCATATTCAGATCTTCAACCTCTCGAGTTTTGCTACCGATTTACCTTTATATTTACTGACCAGCCAATAAAAATGCAACAGGAAATCAACACGATATGCTTACCTCAAGCTCTTATCCCTACCTCTTTCGCCACTTTACCACTAGCGCATACTGATGATAGTAACATGCGTAAATAGATGTCATGTATAGTCTACATGCATGCCATACCCAAGTTTATTAGATCTGTTGCACAGTGTGATTTGCAATGGTCTTACAGGATTGCTAAAATTATACAGTTTGTAGAATGCTTTAGTTTTTTGTGTCAAGACCAGTTCAAGAGTTCAAAATCAATTGTTTCAAGAGTCCAGGCTATTTAAGACCCAGGTAAACTGAGTCAGAGTCAAGAATGAGACCAGAAGAGGGTTGAATAATGGACCCTTTTTGATCTCGGTTTTGACTTGGACCAAGGTCTGAAACTGAGACCAAGTCGAGACAGAGACCAGCGGAGTCAGTGTAAATATCCTTTTATTTCTGGGTATATGTAGCCTGGTTTTGTGCCATTGTCACACAAGATGTGCCACAAAATGTACTTTGGTCCAGAGATAAGCAATAGCACAAATTTAGTCATCAAAGACCCCAGAACATCTGCATAGTTTGAGTCAGAGTCAACCCAGGAGCAACACGGTGCCATAAGATTTGGTTACATTTTGGTAACAACGTCGGATGACCAAAATTCAATATCAGTTCAGCATTTTATGTCAATATTAAAAGATGTCCAATACCAACATCAGATGATGTTGCTATTTGTTGTTTTTAGGTTGTGTAACCAAAACCAATGCAAAGTCAACCTCAAACTGGTATCAAATACTGACATCAACACAATTTTCATTCTCAGCCAAAATACTCCATCTGTCTGATATCATGTTCATTGTCAACCTGACTTTATATTGACATCCTGTGCTTGCTGGGAGGACTGAGTTTTTGTGGAGGATTGAATGCAACACTGTCAGATTATCTCAGGTCTCATTCACCAGTGAGAAAACATTACAGTAAAAAGTGCATAATGTTACAATAATAGCACCTTTCATTCATGCCAGAATGCACTGCTGACGTATCATGTCTCTGGAAACGGTGCGCAGAGGTTTGCAAATACATATTTGACAGGCAGGCAGGACAGTCTATTGTAATGTTCGGACCGGATGGATGAAGATTTCTGACATATTTTGTTGACCCTTTCACAACATTTTAATCAAAAAATTTAGTCTTGACCCTATCCCTATACCTATCCCTACACCTAAACCCATCCTTAACCATGAATAATCTCTAAAATCAGAGGAAATTATAGATGTATGACACTGACGTACAAGCATCAAACATTGATTGCAAGCCCAAACTTCACAAAAAACTATAATTTTGTTCTTCAAATCTGATTGGTTAATCACAATGTTGTTCCAGAGTCAACATAGATGTTGATTCAGGAACATTTCACACTTGGTAAAATCAGGTTCTGCATGGGAAGACACTTTCAACCAGCAAAACAAACAATGTTTCTGAACCAAATCGCCTACCCTGCCTTTAATAGTGTCTCTTTCTGTGTCTCCTTCACCTTTAGGTGGTGCGTGCTCGTCTGGAGGAGCGAGGCGTTGTGGTGCGTGATGTGAAGCTGAATGGCTCAGCTGCCAGTTATGTGCTCCACCAGGACACTGGACTGGGCTACAAAGATCTTGACCTGATCTTCGGTCTGAGTCTGACCGATGACAGGACCTTCCGTCTGGTGAAGGACGTGGTCCTGGACAGCCTCCTGGAGTTCCTGCCCGCCGGCGTGAGCCGGGACCGCATCAACGCCCTGACCCTGAAGGAAGCGTACGTGCAGAAGCTGGTGAAGGTTTGCAATGACACGGACCGCTGGAGCCTCATCTCACTTTCAAACAACACTGGCAAAAACGTGGAGCTAAAATTTGTGGATTCCCTGCGACGGCAGTTTGAGTTCAGTGTGGACTCTTTTCAGATCGGCTTGGACTCGCTGCTGCTTTTCGACCGCTGCTCCGAGACACCCATGTCCGAGAGTTTCCATCCCACTGTGCTTGGAGAGAGCATGTTTGGAGACTTTAAAGAAGCGTTGGGACACCTACATGCCAAAATCATCGCTACGCACAGTCCGGAAGAGATCCGTGGTGGCGGGCTCTTGAAATACTGCCACCTGCTGGTAAGAGGTTTCCGTCCAGCGTCTGAGACGCAGATGAAGACGCTCCAGCGCTACATGTGCTCACGTTTCTTCATCGACTTCCCAGACATCAATGAGCAGCAGAGGAAGCTGGAGGCGTACCTGCAGAACCACTTTAACGGCATGGAGCACAAAAGGTATGATTGCCTCGTGACTCTCCATCGTGTGGTAGATGAAAGCACCGTGTGTCTCATGGGCCACGAGCGGAGGCAGACGCTCATGCTCATCTCCTCTCTGGCACTACGTGTGCTGGCCGAACAGAACGCGATTCCTGCACTGTCTAATGTTACGTGTTACTACCAACCGGCGCCCTACGTCAGAGACGTCAACTTCAGCAACTATTATGTAGCACATGTGCATTCGCCCATTTCTGCCTGTAACAACTCCTATCAGACATGGCTGCCTTGTAGCTGAGCTATAAAAGGACGAAAACACTGCTGAGGAATATTTGCAGTTTTCAGATGATGTTTGGTTATATATTTGCAGTTTTCAGATGATGTTTGGTTAAAATCCTCAGACTTTCCAGGGGGAATCTCATTAAAACATGTTGATGTCACAACTCACAGAAAAATAACATATATTTTTTACAAAGAAATGACCATTTCTCAATTGTGATTCTCATTATACTTTCATATTTTTTATGAGAATTAAAGTGTAAATCAAGACATTACAGCAAATACGAGATATTTTGGGATTTGGAAAATTCTTGTACTAAATATTTCTTTAAAATTATTTCACGCTGAAAATAAAAAAATAAAAAAAATAATGGTCTTACAAGTAGGCTTAAATTTCTTTATGCATAATATTGTCATAATATAATCATATATATTATAATATATGATTTCATGAGATTCAGTATCCAATTTTACCTTTTTTTTTTTGCTTTTGTGCAAAATTGGATAGAGACCAAATGTGAGATATTGTGTCTTAATGTGGATGCCACCAATCCACACCTGTTTTACTGAACTCTACTATACTGGAAGACTCAAAATATTTCAGATTGCTCTCTTTTTTGAGGATTTTTTTCCAGTTTGGATGAAATGACAACAATGATCATTGGGAGGAAGGTGGGGAAATGTCTAAAGCACTTCTTTACTCTATGTATGTGTAACCCATTCATGTTTTATAAGTGAAACATTTTTAAGTTATGAAACCGCTTTTGTTGAGGTTATGAAAAAAAGAAAGAAACAAAATCAAGAAAAACAGTAAATCTTGGAGACTATGTTCAGTTCAGTTGCTACTTTCCTTATTTGAAAAACGCAGTACCAAAGACTTTATATGTTGCAGTTTAAGTGGAATGTTACTTCTGTGACTTCAAGTGCCTGAAACCAACTACAAACTGATCTGTATGTAAATTATAAATGTTTATTCTTTTGTTCTCCAGGCTACTGTATAGTACAGTATTTTTTATTTTCAGGGTAATGGCGTTTCCTTTCCAAATCATAAAAAAAAGAAATAAAGCTAAAATTGCTCCTAGTCTTTTTCCTATATTTGTATATATGCATGAACATATATCACAATATAAAGAGTACAGGAAAATATTCATGGAGTGTTACAAAATAATAATAACATGAATGTTGCTAAACTTTATGGTGGATGATATTATATTATTATTATATATTATTATTTTTTAGCCAATTTAAAAACAAACAAACAAAAATATCTTAAGTATTATGACACTAATGATGAGCCTGTGGTTGCTCTATAGGACACATCTGTGAATTTGGGGAAAAATTTATTCACCCATCCACTAAAAATCTCCAGTTGATTAAAGTCATTGCAAAAAAAAAATTAACTGAATGCCAAATGATTACAAGTCATTTATAAAATTATGATTATATTTTATTGTTATTTTATTATCTAATTAAGTGACATTCTGATATTTTAATGTCTAAATATGTTTTTGGGCCATTGTAATGTATGTCTGTGGGATGTGGAGGGTTTATTTCTCTCATAGGGCAGGCTGTGCTTGTGTTGGCCGTGTTGTGCTCATTGTTGCTGAGGACACAGCTGATGAACAGCTGTTAGGAGAGCAGTGAATGTGCTGCTTGCTGAATATGCAGTTTAGAAACAGACGCTCCACATGTTGTTGTACTCTGTGTATATGCTACAGGCCATCATTGAAGCACTGGCGTCATGGTACCTAATGTACCACTGACTAATAATATCATTCGGTGTGACAGACGGGAAACTGTGCCATGGGCTGTTCTTAAACTGAGATATCAGGTGTGTACAGCACATGTGTTTAGCTCAGAATGGATATTTACTGCTTTTAACCCTTGTGAAAAAGAAGTACAATGATTGTGCACTTGTAGTGTACTTAAAATCTTAAAAGGATATTTAAAAAAAGAAGAAAAAAATAACCTGAATTAAATAAAAGACACATTACGTTTGCTTAAAGAGAGTTCACGTTCATGATTCTTAAAGGGATAGTTTATCCATAAATGAAAATTCTGTCATTAATTATTCATCCTCATGTTGTTCTAAACCTGTAAGAGCATCTTCGAAACACAAATAAAGATTTTTGATGAAATCCAAGAGCTTTCTGACCCCTGCATGGACAGCAATGCAACTGAAAGGTACCCAGACCCAGAAACGTAGCAATGACATCATTAAAATAGTCCATGTGACATCAGTGGTTCAACCGTAATTTTTAGGAAGCAGTGAAAATTCATTTTTGCATGCAGAAAAAACAATGCAAAAATAACAACTTCTCCTTTGCGTTACCCTAGGGTGCCATTATATAGCGTATCACAATGTGAGCGCATGCATGTGTTGTTTACATGCAGAGGTACTCTTAATAATGGCGGAAGTCAAAGGTATTCTTGGTGCTTTATAAAATTACGGTTGGACCACTGACTACACTGTCACATGGACTATTTTACCGATGTCTATACGTTTCTGGGCCTGGGAACATTTCAGTTGCATTGCTGTCTATGCAGGGTTAGAAAGCTTTTGGATTTAATCATAAATATGTTCGGGAAGTCGTGGCTTAATGGTTAGAGAGTCGGACTCCAAATCGAAGGGTTGTGGGTTTGAGTCTCGGGCCGGCAGGAATTGTGGGTGGGGGGAGTGCATGTACAGTTCTCTCTCCGCCTTCAATACCACAACTTAGGTGCCCTTGAGCAAGGCATTGAACCCCCAACTGCTCCCCGGGTGCCGCAGCATAAATGGCTGCCCACTGCTCCGGGTGTGTGTTCACAGTGTGTGTGTGTGTTCACTGCTCTGTGTGTGTGCGCATTTCGGATGGGTTAAATGCAGAGCACAAATTCTGAGTATGGGTCACCAAACTTGGCTGAATGTCACTTCACTTAAAAAAAAAATATCTTTGCGTTCTGATGATTGAAGGTCTTACAGGTTTGGAACAACATAAGGGTGAGTAATTAATGACATAATTTTCATTTTTGGATGAACTATCCCTTTAAGATATTTTTGATGAAATCTGTGAGCTTTCTGAACCTCCATAGACAGCAAGGGTAGTACCACAATCAAGGCCCATAAAGGCAGTAAGGACATTGTTAAAATAGTCCATGTGACATCACAACTGTATTTTCTTTCTTACTTTCTTTTTTATTGAAGCTATGAGAATAACGTGCAGTTAAGTGTCTGAAAACATCAGCTCACACTTAAGTATATTCTTTGAAAGTATACTATTTCTGTAATAAGAAAAAAGTTTTTCATACTTTTTTTTCACAAAGGAAGGCAAACACTGAATTAACTGATCTGCTTCTTTCTCTTCAACTTCTTGAATTAATTGACTTAGCTTTGCTATTTTTATTTTTTTGTCTTTACAAACTTAAATACTAATTCAGCAATTCAAGATTAGCATTTGAATACGTTTTAAAAGAAATAAAATGCAATTAATGCTAGCAAAAATACAATGACATATCAAATTCAATTGTGTTTAGAAGTTACTACCTGACTACTTTTGAAGCCATTTTGGATGTTTTTACATGACATCACAAAAGAGAAAAGTCAAAGCTTTCATAAAATCCAGAATTTCCAGCTAGATTACAAGTTGAAAGATACAAAACTCTTAATAACTCTAATTCTGAAATGATTTACAGAATTCTGAAACCACCTTTACTTATTCACCTGTTTTGCATAGTTAGGGTTACCAACTTTCCATACTCTTATTTTATTGAAAACTATTGTTTTGCTGCACTGGTGTTTGCCTCAGGAAATCCAATCTAATTAGTTGTGTATTTGAAAAAAAAAACAAGAAAAAAAAATTAAAAATCTGTTTCCGGAACCCTGGCCTAGCTTCATCCATTACAGAAGTTGTAAATGTCACATAAAAATAAATAAAAGGAAACACAAACTAGTGTACTAGACAGAAAATATCTTATTTCTTAAACAAGTTAATGATTTCTGGGCAGCAAAGGCTGTAACTGTAATTGCACAGCATGAGTTATAGAATATGGAATTGCAATTAATAGAAGAACAGTAAAAACCACTTGGTGAAAAAACTATGGCAAACAGGGCGCCTCGACCATTCAAGTGTGACAGATCGTTCCCTGGGATATTAATTTAAGACTCTTATGGGAAGCATAAATACAGCTTGCTGTCAGATTCAGACAGCCGTGCATGTGTACCATGAAGCATGGCTTGCTGTGACAAACGCTTGATAACTGATTCTCCAATGATCAGATTGAAGCTTATTTTGATTGCTTCAGTCCAAATATTTCTGTTCCAAACTGTTCATAAGCAATGGAATCGTGATGTAAATCATGAAACTTACTGTTTGTGGAAACAAAACGGGCCCTCAAGGGAGCCAGGCTGAGATGGAGGACCACATGTTTTGCAGTTCAAAATACGGTATTGTTTACATGCTCACTGCTGTTTTCTGTAAATGGAGTAAATGACAGTTGACAAAGTAAGAGTTGCACAGAGGCATCTGGTTGATGTTTAAGCCTGAGTTTAAAAATAAAATCACACAACTTTTGCCATCAGAATTAGCCCATCATCTTTTCTGCTCATCTGTGTGTTTCTCTCTTCCTCTTTCTCTATCTGAAACTGGAGACTAATCAGGTCAGATCATGATTTATATTTTCAAGCAAATATGGGAAACTCTCCCTGAGTGACAGTGATGTTAAAAAGATCAGCATATGCCGTGTTTTGGGATGCAAAGTTTTGGCATTATTATACTGTTCCACCAACCAGACCAGCATAAACCAGAACTAGTAGTAATAGTCAAAATTGGTCTCCAGTAAGGAAGACATTAGAGATACATTAGCTTCATTTTGTGTTTCAGTCTCCATTTATTTCTCCTTTCTCGGTTTATCCCCCTCTCATCACATTACTGTCAAAATAGGGCTTTTCTCTAAACTCAAAATATATGCTAGAGTTAAAAAATAATACATTAAGTTGATCACACTTGGTGTTAAAGGCATTTAGAATGTTTCCAAAGACTTACATTTAAAAGAAATTATGATCCTTTGAACTTTCTATATATCAAAAGAACTATTATTGAACAAAAAGTATCATAGTTTCCATGAAATATGAAGCAACACATCTGTTTTTAACATTGATAATAATAAAAATAAATGTTTCTTGAGATTTGGCATCAGTTCTCACCTTAGCTTCTGCTACGCCAACATCATACGTCATAATGTGACTCTTGTGAACTTGTGTATGACAGAATTTAAGTGATAATAGTTTTTAAAAGTGGCCATTTTAAAATAAGCATTCATTTACCCACTGCAGTTGTATGGATTACTTTTATGATGGATCGATGGATGCACTTTTTGGAGCTCAGACACGATTCACTAACATTACAAAGCTAGGAAGAGCCAAGATATTATTTAATATAACCCTGACTGTGTTTGCCTGAAAGAATAAAGGCATTTAGCCTAGACCTAGACATCTACACCTAGGATGGCTTGAGGGTAAGTAATTCATGGCATAATTTTAAATAGTTTTGATGAACTACTCCTTTAAAAATCTTTTGTTGTGCTTTAAAGGGGTCATTTGATGTTATTTTCGAATACTGAGTGTAATAGAATAGGTTAGCATGCTTTAATGCTTAAAAACACATAATTTCTTCATGTACTGTTCGCTATTGTAGATCCTCTATGTCTGGTCTTTTTTAAACACATTGATTTCTACAAAGCCCCTCCTTCGAAAATCACAGTGTGCTGATTGGCCAGCAGATCCAGAGCATTGTTACTGGCTGAACATCTCAAGTTTGTTGGAAATGTATGCCTGTTACCATAATTGTGAGCTTCAGTTTCCAAAGCAATTATATTAATAGTTAATGATGTAGTCAGTTTTACCATCAGTTCGAGCCTGAGTCAGATTCTGAAAATGCAGATGACCAAGCCAATAAAGTGCTTTTATTTTTACATAGAAACTCCTACAACACATAGTCTCCACAACAATTTGGCAACAACCCTACTGTGATACTTAAAACCGTGCATTCTGTCTTTGCGATGGAGGGTTGTGCTGTGAAGTGGAAGTGGGCCTGGATCATGGCAGACTGGGACCAATGAGAAAAAGGGAGCCTGGCTTATGACATGGTGGCAATCATAGACTCTGGAGCAGTAGTGGGCTTGGATCATGGAGCAGTAGACAATATCTTGGACCCTTGGGTCAGTGAATCCGGCCATGGAGGATCATGTTGGCATGGGGGAGCCAGTGGTGATAGAGACCACTAGGGCAGATCCAGTGGAGCAGATGATCACCACAGTGGAGAAAAAGACAACCATGGTGGAGGCTTTATCCAGACACCTTATCCATTCCAGAAAATGTCAAAACATTGAATCCTACCTTGTAGCATGGCCCACAAAACTCCTCCACATAGTCTTCCATGGGATGATTTCCATGGCGTATGTACTGTAGCAGAGTAACTTCTATGTAATCTAAATTAGTCCGATTATATTACCTAAAATGTGTAATGTAATGGATTACATTATGAACTACAATTTTTGTTATGTATTCTGAAATCAGTAACAGTATATAATTTGTAAGTAATCTACCCAGCACTGATTATGGAAGAGTTATTATGGACCAACAAGATCTAAAAGCTACTGAATTTTCTGCCAGAATTGAAGAATTACAGCTTCTGACATGGTATCCTGGAGACTAAAGTTTTGGTGCACACACACTTTGATTTAGCACAACCATTCATTATATCGTTGCCATAGTTTGACCAAACTCCTCAGTAATTCCCTTTAAGTAGACTCCTAAGCCTTTACTGCCTAAGGTTTGCAAACAGATGTACCTTTGGATAAAATAATAAAAAGCTAACAACCATCAGTTCTTTGCATGAAAACACTTTAGTTAGCGTAATTGAACACTGGGTGTATTACAACTTCAGAATTATGTTCGTATTGACTGAGATGTGAAGAACTGTGAAGGTATACTTAACTAAGAACATTTCGGGAAACACGTATTATCCTTAAGGTACAGCTTGAGCTATAACTTACGAAAGGTGTAGCTTCAAGAAGCATTTGGGAAAAGCAGCCTTCTACTATAATGAGAAAAACCAGTGTCAACGCTCAGTTTCTGTTGCCACTTGGGTGGGCGACTCCAACCATGGCATATCAGCTGTTATTTAAGGCATTGCCACTTTTTTGCAGTCAGTGTCACTGACACATGCCATTGTGTGTGTGTGTTTAATGGTGAAAAACATTAATTCTCTGAGGAACGTGGAGTTTAATTACTTTTCCACTCATTCTGTGAGGGAAGCCACCTGTAATGACATGCAAAAGAATTCCCAGATGTGTGTGTGTGTGTGTGTGTTGAAGAGGGAATCTTTGTTCCCATGGAAGCGAGAACCAAACTGTTTCAGTGCTCACCCCTCATCCCACTTTAGAACACTTGAAGTGGTTGCCAGGGTAACCGAGGAAAACAAATAAAACAAAGTAACAAACACAGACTAAACAACACCAAATCTCAAGTGAGGTTTAAAAAATACTATGGGTTGCTATCATCTTCTCACCTTCTTTGAACATACTTGCCTGTCATTATGATTTCTCTTTTTAAGGTCGAAGTTCACAGGTGTTTGTTGACGTTTAGCGCATTGGCGTTAACCAAGAGGGAAAATGTAAGGAAGTCCAAGTGCTCCTGTTTAAACTTTTGACCTCAGTAACCTCTGACTTGCGTCGTAAAGTCTGGTTCACTTTGGAACTTTTTCTGGGCAAGAACCACCAAGCTCAACAAGAAGAGATCGTCTGAATGAAATGTAAAGAGACCAAACACTTACCATAGTAAATCTTCATATATTAGGCCTCTAAACAACAAGATCATAGCTTGAAAAATGATGTGTCTGTAATCCATTTGAATGTTTTTTAGCAACCCTTGTGAAAACAAAATGTACTTTTAAAAAGTTTACTTCCAGATAATACAATAATTATAAATTAATTAAATAAAAGGCCATTTAAGTGTACTTAAAGAGAGATACTTTAATGACTGTGTTTCTTAACACAATTAAGTTTTACTTACACTTACATTTTAAATAGTTTTTTTTTGTCATGCTTTAAAGAAGTATTCCGTTGACAGTATGTCAATGTTTTGACTAATATATTTAAGAAAATGTAAAAAAAAAAAGGATTCTGTTCATAACAACTGATTATAATGTTAAATGAGGTGACCCATGTGATGTGTCGTTTCTTTACTATCTATGTTATTAAGCACGTTGATGAGACATTGATATCTTTCTAGATACAGTAGGGTCACCGAATCTATCTGGTCAAATTTATAGCTGCTGGAATATGATTCCCCTCTTTGTTTTTATAATAACTGATTGTAACGTTAAATAAAATGACTTATGTATACAATTTGTCATTTTATTTCCACTTGAATACAAGCAGTTCAGAAGCATGACGATACTGATCTCATGCTTAACCACACAGACAACCAAAACAGACTCATATACTTACTTTATATTATTAAATAGAGCATTTTTGTGCGTTCTAACCAATAAATTGTGTGACTCAAGATCCAAAAATGTTTTAATGAAAAACACAATTTAAATCCAATTTGAAGTACAAAACGCGTTAGAGAAAAAAGCAGAAAATCTTTCAGACACGCAGAAAAGGACAGCACATCGTACACGAGCCTGCTCAGTCTCACTTGAATTTCCTGAGTGCCTCACAGCATATGTGAAACCGTGTTCGTCTGAAGGACGGGGGACCCCTGTCTTCCCAGCATCCTGTGTGCCGCTATCTAAACACGGCCTCTCTGAAAGCTCGGTCTGTGTGTCTCTGTGGGGCCCCATATGGGGCGAATGCCTTCTGAATATTAATACAGCCTAATCTTACAGGGGCCCCTGAGCAGAAACTGAAGGAGTGAGAGCTCACATTATCCAATCAACCATTTCTGCTACTTTCCTTTAGCTTTCTTACATCTATAGCTCATTATTGTTTAAGCTCAAAATAATCTGTGGGGCAAATGACAATATTTGATAAATATCTTCTACCAAGTTCACCTAGATGTTTATATGTTCCTCCCACAAAAATAATAAATCTCTCATTATCTAATTAAGGTAATTATGTCTCATTATATCATTATGTTATTATATAATGGGCATTTTAAGTAATATTGGTCACATATTGGGCACACCCTAACCTAAAGTTACAGTGTCTCAATTTCTAGTAATTCATTTCCAAGTCAAGTCATGTTTATTTATGCAGTGCTTCAGTCGACACAGATCGTTTCAAAGCAGCTTTACAGTAACAAACATGGGCAACTGTAGTGTAGTTTGAATCCTAATTATCTCAATCTTAATTACTTAACTCTTAAAACATTGGTGTCTCATATTTTAGAGCAGTTACTGCAATTTATTAAAGAAATCACTTCAATCTGTATGTGGGTGCATAAAAAACAAATAAACAAACAAACAAATAAATGGTTATAACCCTGTTTGTAATCGTTGACATTTTCATAAGTAACTGTAATTTAATTACACATTTCTTTCTCAGTAACTGTAAATGATTACGATTACATTGATTTTGTAATTAAATTGCCTGCTGTTTTGCATGCTGGAGTTTGAAGGACAAATATATTAGTGCTTCAGGTTCCTGTGACTGTACAACAACATATGGTAGTAAAGAAAGATTTGCTGGCATGTTGACCATCAGAAAATCTGGATCCCATTCAGTTTTATTGTCACAGACCCACAAGGCCTTATTGAAGCAGACATTCTAATGACAGCCGGCTTTAAGGTGTGAATATGTGATTGATTGACTGATGTCTGGAATACAAAACTCACAATAGGCCATCTTTCTGAATAAGCTTTCAGCCCCAGCCATTCAGTCTCCCCTCTATTCTGGAGTCTTATGCAACAGAATTATGTAATCGTGGTTTGCTGGTATAAAGAGCTCAGTCATGTGACATTCACCTCTCTTCTGGAAATCATCAACAACGACGGGCTGATACTGAACATTTGCCCTGTGATTCTAGACCTGCAGCCACCAACCCATATTTACACACATGGAGAAGGTGATAATTTAATTCCCCTTAAAACCAATGGAAAAACTACTGCATGCAAAGACGTATCTCGTTGTAAAAAATATTAAAATACAGCTTTATCATACATATCATTACAAAACATATCAAAAACAAGAGTTTTTAAATGCTAATGAGCTCTGCTGACCCCGCCCCTCTCTCCCGAGCTGCTCTCTGAGAGACATTAAGCTTTAGCTGCATTCTTCATGAAACTTGCTAATTAGCACATTATTAGAAAAGGCGATTGGCAAAATTCATAACAAAAAAAGAAAAAAAAAAGATATATATATCTCCTGGAGATGAAGCTGGATCACGGATCATTCGCATAAACATAGATACATTTAAGTAGATCAAGGGCGCATGACCTTCAGAAACTAATGTAATCCCCTGTGTCTTCAGCAGCTCAGGAGTAAATGCCGACTGCTACAGTATATTCATTTACATCCAACAACAGAACATCTCAATCCCTTAGGGGTCATTCTGCTCCTGCATCAAAACAATGGTGGAGTGATGACAGCTCACTCAGGGCGTGTCTAAGGTAAAACACTAGTGTCAATCAACAATCATGGGAGGGGCATAGGTCTGTGTGATGTCACATTCAAGTATCTGAGAACTGAGAAAAAATAAAAACACTGGGTGGATTTTTGTCATTAGGGTAGTAGTGTACGCACACTACCAACACACATTTCAGTTATAACAACATGTAAAAGTGAATTTTGCACAACATCAGATTCTTTTTTCTTTTTTTTGTTATAAAATAAGATGCCTATTTAATAATAAAAAAAGACATCACAATAAATACCAAAGTGTTGTGTGGTATTTGTTATTTAATATGTAAATAAATAAATTAAACATTGATTGACAAAATGTTTTTAGTTTCTCATTAGGGAATATTCAACTTTGATATTATAGCTAAAGATTTTGTGTTTGTGGCAAAATTTGTATTTGAGAACATAAATATTCCTATTATATCTACATTTTAACATTTGAACCACATCACAAATGGAATTCTGTCAGAAACAAATCACAATATTTGTTTTAAGTTTTTTTTTCAGTGTAATTTGTAGCTTGTTTTCCCCTTTTTTGTGAATTTGTAAAGCTGTGTTTATAAAGCTGTGATTCATTTAATCTGGTTGGTTTGGTTGATGGTTTAGACCTCTTTATTGAAGAATGTTTTGAAATACCTGTGGAAGAAATGCCTATGAATAGTTGGTTTGGGGAAAATGCTTTCAGAACCATGAATATGAGAAAAACAAGTTGAAAATGCAGAGACGAATGGCCTGTTCTACTTATACATCAAGTAGTTGTGAAACTCAATGGGAAATGGGTGCCTTTATTCAGCTCGTCTTGCCTCATTATTTGTTAAACTAGTAAATAATCTGTAAATTATCTTGTGAATGGCTAATGTGTTGTCTGTGTAATCAGGAACCCTGATCACGTGTTGTATTTGCATAAACTATTGCTCACTTGCGTCCAGCACACCAATTAATTATACAGAAAATTGTGTTTGTCAACCATTTGGCTTCTTTGGATTTGTTTACTTCACAACCACACTGTTTACGACACTGACTCATAATGATTGATGCTGAGCAGGTGATCATGCTTTTCCATTTGTGGTCATTTATCATGGCAATAATCGGGATATCTGGACATCACTCATGCACATACACAAACTCACATGGGACTGATGTGTAATCGGTGCTGTTTTCTATCATCCTCAATCCTGTGTTGACATTACAGGAAATAATAAAATTACAATTTCTCTTTAACAACAATCTTTAAGACATTATTCAGGCATGGAGAGCGATAGACTGAGTTATGTCTGGGGATTTGGTGTAACATGAGCTTTATTTTCCCATGCTACCTCAGTAGATGAACAAAATAATTATAACCCAGTTATTCCCCTGCCTATTTTTTTTTCACTTTTTTTTAACAAAAAAAATACTGTTTTTGGATGTTAAACTGAGAGTTCAATTACCCTCTTTTTCATTTACTGTAATACTACTTACAAAGCTTTAAATTGAATAAGCACTGTTGTTATAAATATCAGAAGAAGCATTTCATTTTTAGTTCTTAGCACATTTCTTCCCTCTTTCTTTTCTCTTTTTAAGAAAAAAGTCAATTGAATTGATCAGAGGTCTGAAAATCTTTAGAAGAAGAAAAAAGGAGATAAATGAAAGAAACTGGCTTTTGATTGCAGACTTTGGTATCTTGACAAATCTTAGCACAGCTTGAGACGTTGTTCAGATCTTTTCTGAAACTCTAGAGGAGACACGTGTGATTTTTTTTTTCCAGGAAAATAATTTTCATATATTTTTTTACAGGGAATAGTTCACCTCAAAGTATAATTACAGTGCAGTAATTTTCATTGGCAGCTTTAAATTTGTACTAGCATTAGTTTGAATGTGCAGTTGTAGAATACTTTAAAACTTAAAAGCACACTGTACTTGAAAATAATAATATATCAATGAAACAAAAGAGACACTTTCATGACTGATTCTTAACACACTATTGAACGTTTTCCTTTTAAGCACATTTAAATCATTATATCTTAATATTTTGATGTGCTTTTAAGAACTACATTATTATTTGATTTATATTTTATCGGTTATTTTTGTGTTGTGTTGACTAGCATGCAATGTAAAGCACTTGAATATTATTTAACTGTAGTGTCATTTGAAATTACAAAATGTTACTGTATTTTGTAAATTGCAACTTCATTGCAAATGTGTAATTACAAATATATTTAAACATGTACACCCGTGTACATGTTTAAATAAAAATTCCTTTGAAGGATAAAATTAAAGCAGATGTAGCAGAACAGCATTCAGTTTAATTTTAAACTGTATAACATTTCAATTTAATTGCAAGTGACATGTCATTAAGTGTCCGAAAACTACATTCAGTTCACAACTTTTCTTTTAAAGTATATTACTTCAGTAAATATTTTAAAGTACTCCATTTATTTATTTATTTTTATTTTTTCCCACAAGGGTATTTCTTTTTGTAAATGAAAACAGAAGCATTTTTTCACAAAAGAACAAAAGTCATCCGAGTTTAGAATGACATTAAGATGAAATGAATGATGATAGGATTTTCTTTTCTGGCTAAACTAACCCAAAAATTACTAACCTAAAAGTCTCCTTTTGCTCACCCTTTAATCTCCTGCTGTCTAGGAGAAACAATTAAGACTTTAAAGAGATTTTTTTCTCCTCCACTCAAAGCTCAATCAAATATTTTCTCTTCCTGCAGAAGGCCTCCTGTTTATTTTACAGAGTGTATATTTGGTGGTGGTGGACTTGTGCCGTGACACCATGCCGGCTCTTGAGACGTCTGTGTGTTTGGGTTAGTGGTGAGGAAGCAGCGAGCTGGCCTGGAGCTCACTGGACTATAAGCTGGGCTACAGACACTGCATCCATTCAGGCCTGGATACACACACAGGATAGAGTCAAGATTGTTTTCCAGCTCTTGTGGCAATGCTAGGAATGCTGAGCGCTGGATCCTCTCTGGAAAAAAGAAATGTTTATCCCTTCCCCACTCCAGCCCATTCCTTTCTCTCCCAAGATCCTCTTTCGCTTGTGAGGGACAGATTATTGGCATCAGTAGGTGTAGGTGCTCTAGCATACCTCAGCTTCTCTTTCCTACTGAGTTTAAGCTAACAGTCCACACAGAGCTCCAGTATGTCCTGCTCCTGATGCAGCATGCCTGGCACAAACCTGCTCCTAGGAATGTTCCGTTGAAACGTCTTCAGTTCTGGGATCACAACGGAGTCTCCCACAATCCAAACGAATCGCTTGCCAGTGTTTACTTTCCTTGCCTGGAAGATATTGTGAGCAAAATATGTGTTTCAAGCTATGCTGCTCGAAGAAACAAGATTACTGAAGTGATTCAGGAGTGAAAATGCTCCATGTGCATTTTCTTTCTCATCCAAACTGTTACATCATCTTTGTCATAACATAAATTAGTCTTTCTTAATCGAAACACTGGCACCTGTCAATCATAATTAGTGTGAAAAATAATAAAAGTTGTTTTACTGCAATAATTATAATAATTGAATTGAGTTACTACATCTTATTTTTTTAAAGAAATTAAATTAACGCAGAAATTTGAGCTTGCACTACACACAATATTAATTTAATGCAGTGATCAACAAAATTATATACAGTATGCAACTAAAAATGTTTACTTTTAATTTTTAACTTACACCATGCATTTATTTAACTTGTGGCAATAGGTCCCCTGAACTAGATTTCCGAGTAGTGGTAAATGTGACCACACCTGAAAGGTTTTTAAATTGGTGAGGAAGGGAGTCCTTCATCATACCTTCAGAGATCTTTAATGAGTCAGCACACACAAAACACAGACCTCCAGCTACCATATGACTAACCTTCTCCACCTTCTTACCAGAGTAAAGGTCACCTTTGGGGAGCTTGACCATGATAAGTAAACCCTTCATGGGTATATGTGAAAGCATTGCCAACCACAGCAAGTGGCTGAACTTTATGTCTGGGCTGGGTTGTACAATTTAAATAAATTATTTAAAGCAGTAATATGTATCTTTTAAGTAGTAAGATGTACTCTTATGGTATTATGGACTGTTTAGGGGTAAAGAAGGTACACTTTGAGGGCACTGCAGTGACAAGCTGTTGTACCTCTAAAGGTACAGTTTTTATTCTGTTACAACATTTTGTTCTGAGAGTACAGTTAGATACTAACATATAATGGATGCCTGTGTAGAGACCAGAATAGTGATGTAATATGGGACAAATTCTGGAGGTTTAAACACTCAGGCGAATGGAGAGCTTTGGTTATGGCAAAAAAAGCTGTTTTGGTAGAGTGACTTGATTTGATCCCTTATTCACAGTTGTCAGCAAGTCATTACTGGCAAGAACATGTTAAGTTTGGTTAAATACACGGTGTTCTAGAGATTAAGCCACATAAAGAGGAAGAGAGACCAGGAGAGTCTGACATCAGAATAAGTTTCTGCAGGCATCTGGATCATCACTATTAGATAAAGGTGAAATGGGGCTAAGAACATAATGGATGAAGCTAGTATGAAAAACCCTTTTTTCAAGCAGGCTGTCAGTGATGGTGTGGATGGCAAAATTGTGAAGAAGATTGTAAGTGAATAATTCATAGACACTTCATTCATTGCAACTTAAAATACTTTTATTTTAGAGACAATAACCTTGAAGCAAAAGTGAAAGTGAAAAGGTCCTTGCTTATTTATTGTGAAAATTGAATCAGCAGCCTTCGGGGTTACCAGCCATGAGCTTTAGCCATACTGACTGTCCTCCAGACAAAAAGACGGAAAATGTGTCATAATATGTCTTCTTCTATGGTCAGTTTTTTCTTTTTCTGTCAGGATAACAACTGTCATAGCAAAGCAACGGTTTGAACAGAGTTTTGCAAGCTGGAATGTGTTGGCTAAGCATTTGAGTCTGTGTTTCTTACTCAAAATGCATTTATATTCAAACTTTAATATTTTGACATTGTTTCAACTCAGAAACGTTTCAATTGATTCTCAAATATTTTCACTTAACTGTTTTGACTGTGCACTTTTAGTGTAATTACTTCTTAAAATGTTATAAAAACTAACAGATAATAAACTTAAGCCACTAAAGTGTTCTTAAAAAGTCTGAACGCATCATGCATCTTAACAAGTCATGCATCATGACTGTTTTTAACACACTTTAAAGGGGTCATTTGATGTGATTTAACACAATTTATTACAAGCTGTTCATGAATAGATAAGATCCCTAAAGTTGCAAAGACTGAAGCCTCAAACCCAAAGAGTTCTCTGACGAGAGCTCTCTCGTACTGCGTCTTAGCTAAGACGCTACGGGAAAAGTCTCTTTTCACAAAATACTGAAGCAAAAAATTATCCTTAATTTTGTATTTTTGTAAAGCGCATTTGCAGCAGTACACAGCCATAGGCGAGACGGCTCGTTTGCTCATTGGCTTGTTCTGCGGCAACTGCACAGCCTATCGAGCGCGGGCTTCGCGCCCTTCTTGCCACTTCCCGCCGAAACGGGTGTGGCCCAACCTATAAAAGGAGCTCGAAAAGGCTGACTCACCTGATTTTTCATCTCTTCAGCGAAGCTCACGCATCGTTTCCACTGCCGTTCCTGCTGCGCTATCCGGCGCCTATATCCTTTCAATTCTGTTATATCCAGCTGTTCTTTATGTGTGTGTGTGTGTTCGCCCTGCGACACACACTCGCAAAAGAGCTTGCGTCTTTTTTAAGATGCCTTCCTGCGGCTCGTCAGAGCCCCACTCAGCGAGGGAGAACGGTACGTCATCTGTGTCTCCTGCCTGGGTGAAGATCATGAAGCGCTCGCGCTCGCTGACGGCGGATGCCCCCACTGCGAGCTGTTGCCATGGTGACTCTTAGGACTCGCCTGGCCTTTTTCTCTGAGCCTGCATTCTCCGCTGCGCTGAGGCGCCGTAAAAGCATCGCTTCCAGCGGATTCCGGAACCTTCTTCAGCTCAACCGAGCTCGCCGGTTCGCCCTGCTTCACCGCCCCCCCCTGCATCGCTTCCCGGTGGGCAGCGCCCGCTGTTTGCCGGCACGTCGTCCGAGGAAGTCGATCTCAGGGCCGCGTCGGGGGAAGAGGACAGGCGCTCTCTGCTAGCTTCGGGCGGTGAGGGCTGGGCGAGCTCAGAGGATCTCGCGCCTTCTGCTCAGAAGCCCAGCAGACGAGCTGACATCGAGAAGGAGCCGGGGCGAATGCTCGTGTTAGCCGCGACGAGTCTCGGCCGCGAGTGGTTTGCACCAGCGCCCCCCCTCTCGTTCCCGGCTGGATGGTATTTCCCTTTCGGATGAGCGTACTTCTCAAAGCCCGCCTCATTTCTTCCTGAGCTTCACGAAGAGGTGGCGAAGGCTTGGAATGCTCCATATTCAGCGCAAACTCGTTCATCTGTCTCACTAGCATTCTCCACACTGATGATGCTAAAAACAGGAACTACCAGTCACTTCCACCGGTGGAACAGGCGATAGCGACGCACCTTTGTCCGCCCTCTGCTGGACGGCGGCAAAAGCGGTGTTGCCATCTAAAGCCTGCTGTGTGACGCTGCGTCTGCACTACTCGCGATGGCTGCTTCATCGAAGCGCAGGTGTACGAGTTCCGCTGTGGCCGAGCTCTCACCCAAGCGCGCCGCTGTTTCAGTTCCAGGAATTGTGACTGTCTCAGCGTTTTCTGCAACGCGCAAGCCTGCACAGTTGCCCGCTTGCCTGCACACAAAAGCCATTATCACAACAGCTTCAGCAACGCAGCTTGAGATCCCCGTTCTCGCTCTACCGGCCGTCGCCCCGCGCCGCGCCGCAAAAACCGTTATCACGGCTACCCAGATATTTCCAGATATTTCTGGTGTCCCGGCCACGGCCGATGGTGCTATAAATGTAGTGACGATGCCCACTGCTCAGTGCCCATCTCCACATATAAGCACAGCCCTTCACACAGGGCTCGCGCCCATAAAAGCGACTCAAGTCGATCACGCACACTACATAGTAGACTTGCCCACCCCTCAGTGCCCACATTTACTATGTCACACGCGTCATGTGGTTTCTGTAAAAACGAAACCCGTGCACGTTCGTCCGGCCACGGCCGATGGTGCTATAAATGCAGTGACGATGCCCACTCCTCAGTGCCCATCTCCACATGTAAGCACAGCCCTGCACACAGGGCTCGCGCACATAAGATCGACACAGATCGGTCGAGCGCGCCGCATAGTAAACATGCCCACTCCCCAGTGCCCACATACACTATGTCACATACGGCGCGTGGCTTCTGTAAAAACGAGCCCTGAGTCAGCGTGGAACCATGGTCAGCGCTTCCAGGGGTTTCGGATTGGGTGCTAGTGTAGCACACAGCTCGGTACTAGATCCTACAAAATCAAAAACCATGGACCAGAAACAGAAGACCTGGATCGACTCACAGAAGCAATTATTAGCAAAGATGATAGTAAAAATTAATAAAATAAATGAACCACTCAAACTACTGGAATGCAGCTAATTAAAAGGTAAGTGTATTTCTTTTCTCTTTTTTTGTTGTTGTCTTGCTTATGTTGTACTTTTTCGAAATTGACAGATTGAAATAAAACAAAAAAACAAATAAAAACAAATGGATAACAGTAACACACAGTATTTGAAATAAATGATAAACACAGAAACAGTCAAGAATTCCCAATCTCAGTTTCTGAAATTTGACCTCAGTGTTTCAATCTCAAGTTCAAAGTCTCAATTTCAAATTCCCAAAAAAATAAGGGATGTTCATCAAAAATGAGTTAATGAGTTCAGTCCATGAAGGGGAAGAAAAACTTTGTCCTCAGGGAAATCCAGAAAAAAATTGGAAAAGAGAAAAAAACGTGATGTGTGCAGTTCTGTCCTACCCAATCAGAAAACTCTTACTCGCAACTCTCACAACTCTTTTACTCTGTTTCCAGGTACGAAAAATGGGATGGCTCGCCAGTCCAAACCAGGGATGAGGATCCACAGCCAGGACAGAATTCGAGATCACAGCAGCAGTTCAGAACTCACAAAAGAGAGAAATAAAACAAGAAACACAAAAAACCCGGCCTTGCAAAAACAAAGCCGAAACAATCATTAGTTAAACTCATTCAAATAAACAGTTTCAAATTACTAAGATGTCCGTTTCAATCATTTGGATACAGGAAACAAATAAATGCTAGTCACCATGTGCTTAATAAACACACTAGGGTCTATATGCAGAGCTAGCAAAGCTAGCACCGCATGGCACACACTTTACAATAGAGAAAAATATAATCTCAATAAAAAGTACGTCTATCAAACATTCAAACATAACTATATGCACTCACATATTATATCAGAAAACACTTAAAGCATTTCCAAACTATTTTTTACATCATTCATCATTTTCCAAATGTATTTTACACATTAAAATAACAAAAACAGTATCTACATTCCCAAAATACATTTCTTATAAAGAAAACGGTACTAACCAAGAAGAAATATAAATCGGAGAACAAAAGAAAAAAAATAGAAAAATAGTTTCAAGGAAAAAAGATCGGAAGATTTATCCTATCACGTTTGTGCTCTCGTCTCGTTCTCGTCTCTCATCTTCTCGTCGTAATCAGGTTCTCAACAAACTTCTCAAAGCTTAAACAAATCTACTTCTCACTTTTTAATGATCTTTTGCTGAATTATTAAACAGCTATTCACAAATCATGTAATCTACTATCACTTTCGTGTCGTTCTGGATCTCTCGTGTCGTTCGTAATCTCTCACTCTCTCTCTTCTCTGCTTGTACGCGATACTTCTGGAAACTTTCCAACAGGGGCGGAGCTAACCTTTCACCTCACCAATAAGGATTCAGTCAACTTCTAAATTTCTGGATTATTTATAATAAAGTAAATACATTTTACTTCATGTTCTTCTTTTCTTACTAATTATTTTATAGTGATATAAAAAAAAGAATATAATTATTAATATTAGTGACCCGAGTTAATGACCTGGGTTACACTAGGCATTATAAAGAGAGGCTACTCGCTACAGTTTTTTCGACGCCCTCCGCGCTTTTCAGCACGCGTCGAAACTACGGACAAAACAGAAGTAGCACACATACTTCGGGCCGAAATATCAAAACTGTTGAGCAAAGGGGCTGTAGAGCCTGTGTCTCAAGCTCAAAGCGAGGGGCGGCTGTACAGCAGATACTTTCTGGTGCCCAAGAGAGACGGGGGTCTCAGGCCCATACTGGATCTAAGACAGCTGAACAAGGCATTGATGAAACACAGTTTCAAAATGCTTACGACCAGGAAACTCCTCGCGCAGATTCGCAGAGGGGACTGGTTCATGTCAATAGATCTGAGGGACGCGTATTTTCAAATACAGATAGCGTCAAACCACAGGCGATATTTGAGATTCACCTTCCAGGGCCAGGCATACCAGTTTACAGTCCTCCGTGGCTCCTCGTACGTTTACGAGGTGCATGGATGCAGCGCTCGCTCCTCTCAGACCCAGAGACATGCGAGTGCTGGATTTTTTGGACGACTGGCTGGTTCTGGCCCGATCACGAGCGGAGCTCGTGGACCACAGGGCCGTTTTACTCGATCGCCTCGAGAAGCTCGGCCTCAGTGTCAATTGGGCGAAGAGTTCGCTGAACCCCAGTCAGACGATTCTGTTTCTGGGTATAGTTCTGAACTCGTGTTCCATGACGGCGCGGCTGTCACCACAGATGGGCATTCAGCGCGCAGCGAGTTCTTTCCGCTGCGGCGCGACCGCCTCATGGCCTCAGCATCTCCGGTTCTGCAGCTGGGCCTGCTCCGCATGCCAAGAACGAAGTGGCAAGAACGAAAGTGCGCTGTCACGGGAATGGCCGTGCTGCCCGCTTTATGCTTTCCCTCCCGTCTCCCTCCTTCCGCAGGTGATAGAACGGGTGAGAGAAACGAGATGTTCAATACTGCTTGTAGCACCTCTTTTGAGGAACCAACCATGGTTCCCAGATTTGATGCAGTTAGCAGATGTCGCCCCGTGGCCAGTACCGTTGAGGAGGGACCTCCTCTCGCAGGCCAGGGGCTCGATTTGGCACCCTCAACCGGAGTTGTGGTCCCTCCATGTGTGGGCGCTCAACGGTTACCCGCTGATCTCGCAGTGGGAGTGCTGAATACCATCACTCAGGCTAGAGCTCCGTCGACACGACGTCTGTATGTCTCGAAGTGGTCGGTGTTCTCCAGCTGGTGCACAGCTCGAGGATATTCACCCCTTAGTTGTGAGGTGACGGAGGTTCTCTCCTTCCTACAGGAGCTGTTGGATAAGGGCAGAGCCCCATCCACGCTCCAAGTTTATGTGGCGGCCATCGCAGCGTTTTCTGAAACAGCGCTCGGTCAGTCAATAGGAAGGAATGATTTGGTCATCCGGTTCCTCAGAGGAGCTAGGAGGCTGAATCCTCCCAGACCTCCGTCAGTCCCTATGTGTGACCTCGCGGCGGTTTTGGAGGCCATGAAGGGTCCCCCTTTTGAGCCTATCCAATCGGTTAGCCTTTAGCATCTGTCGTTCAAGACAGTATTCTTGTTGGCTCTCACTTCGGTGAAGCATGTGGGTGATTTGCACGCGCTCTCGGTGAGCCAGTCGTGCTTGGAGTTTGGGCCTAATGACTCAAGGGTCATACTCAAACCTAGGCACGGTTATGTGCCGAAATCCCTCAACACGCCGTTTCGGGCTCAGGTTATTGCCCTGTCTGCCCTGCCGGTGTCAGGAGAGGATAGAGACTCGAGTCTTCTTTGCCCTGTCAGGGTTTTAAGAGCTTATGTGTCTCGCTCTGCTGCCTTTCAGCATGTTGGGCCTCGCCATCTACATTTATCAGGTTCTATAACCTGGAGGTTCCCGCCTTGCAAGCAAGGCTGCTGTCGGTATAGTCGAATTAGGGCCCTGAGGGGAATTCTGAGTTCAAGAGCGCTATGCGCTGCCGACTGTTATATGGGCAGTATTGCGTAAGACCCGCATTGCCACATTGGTCAGGCTTTGCCTCGGCTGTGTGATGTCATATTGCCGCATCTACGGATGCTGCTAGATATGGGACGGAGGGCTTTCCCCCTTTTCTGTCCTGGACTCTCTGTGAGTCCCTCAGGTGACTGTGCACTGTAAATCCTGGGTGTTGCTTCAGGTTTATTGGTGTGTGATCCCTGCGTGCACGGCGTTTTGCATTGGGTTCCCGTAGCGTCTTAGCTAAGACGCAGTACGAGAGAGCTCTCGTAAGAGAACGTACTCGGTTACTAAACGTAACCTCGGTTCTCTCTAGAAGAGCGAACGAGTACTGCGTTCTCTGCCGTGCACACGATTCACTCTGGTTCGCTTTGGCGATGAAATAAATCAGGTGAGTCAGCCTTTTCGAGCTCCTTTTATAGATTGGGCCACACCCGTTCCGGCGGGAAGTGGCAAGAAGGGCGCGAAGCGCCCTTATTGGTCTGATATTGCATCAGCCCGCGCTCGATAGGCTGTGCAGTTGCCGCAGAACAAGCCAATGAGCAAACGAGCCGTCTCACCTATGGCTGTGTACTGCTGCAAATGTGCTTTACAAAAATACAAAATTAAGGATAATTTTTTGCTTCAGTATTTCGTGAAAAGAGACTTTTCCCGTAGCGTCTTAGCTAAGACGCAGTACTCGTTCGTCTCTTCTAGAGAGAACCGAGGTTACGTTTAGTAACCGAGTACGTTATTCTTTATAAAAGTAAAGACTCATCCATGTCCTTCTAAAATGCCTCGTTTAAACACGCCCCCACATGTCTACATCACTGTGTGGGAAGATTTGCACAACACCGCTCAAATTTCCACGCAAAGACAGAAGGCATAACTTTGATTATTGCTGTAGTATTGTTGCAGCCACCACCAATGTCATGGAGATGCTGTGTGTTTTGTTGTGAATGTGAAACTACTTTGTTTGGCCGTCCAAAAGTGGACACAACTAGAAATCAGTGGTGAAGTATTTACAACAATGTTTCAGAACAATTCAACCCAAACATTCAGATGTGCGCAACGCCGGGACACAGCACCACATAAGGGGCGTAACATTTCGTCACATGCTTGTGGCCTTCGGCCAATCACAATGCACTGGATAGCTGGCCAATCTTAGAACACCTCACTTTTTAGAACGATGAGCTTTGTTAAAATTGACATGCTTCAGAAAGACGATACTGCAATAATATACCTTACGTGGAAAATAATGTATTTTTTTTACCTTAAACAGCTTAAATACATTGCATTACACCAAATACACATAATAAGGTTTTTTTTTGTGACGTCATATGAACCCAAAAAATGTACTGTGTAGTAGTTTTATCCATAAGAAAACAGGATAAAAGCACATGGGGAAGCACACAAAGACACAGCGGCTATCCGGAGACGTGCACCATAAAATCAAAGTGTGCTTTGAGAACACTCTCATTACAGATGTGATCAAAACCAACATTTAACTTAACTTTATGATGTGTCTGGGTGCCAACAGGGTAAAATAGAGGAAGACGAAGAAGAAAAAAAAATTGTGCCTTCAAACTGAACAAAAGAATAACACTAAACCAGCGGTGAAGTCTCGATGTGGGCTGTGCGCCATGCTCTGATTACTGTGATCCTTTATGAAAATAGATCTTTGTTCTGCTGTCTCTCTTCATACAGTATGTGTGTGTTATGAGGACTTCCACCTCATCAAAACACTGCAGAATGAATCACAACCTGACGGCCACAAAAATGACTCAAACAGCTGTTTATTTTCATTCCTATGTTTACTCTGTGGATGAAGTGCATATTTAAATTTTTTTTTTTTTTTACCCATTATAACATTTCCATTGGTAGGATATGAATGATTTTTTAGTTTGTGCATATGAGTTTCTATGAATACAGTCACTGTTTTAGAGTCCTAAGTATAAAAGGGCTTTGGCAGACATTAGGGAACAACATCTCTGTACATTGCATGGAAATTTCTAGGAGATGTAAGCAATTAATAATTTTGCACAGTTAAAAAGTCTTGGGGTCACCAAATTAGAAAAAAAAAAAAAACTTTTTGTGACTGCACAATAAAATGATCTATTACGGCTGTCATGAATAAAGAGAAATTTAAATTAAAAGTATCGATGGTGGCATTAAATTTAGCTCTGCTCATGTTGCGTCTTATATGTTTTTTATGCATATAAACAGCATGCCACATTATAACCAATCAAACACAATTCTGTTGAGCTTATGAATGCAATTGCCAGTCAGAGGTGTTCAGCGTCTTGAGCGTTTATGGAAAGCAACTCATCTCCAAGTTCACCACCTGCATTAAAGAGCTCTTGTCAGATATTAATGAGATGTTCAAGGATGCTAGTGAATCTAAGCTGATATTAGCATGCAAAATGAATCCTAAAACTCTATTTGAGACTATTAACAACATTGTTTCTCCTGCTACATCCCAGTGTTTTCCAGTGATGATTGCAACACTTTTTTTTGTCTCATTTTGTGGACAAGGAAATGGCTGTCAGACATGGTTTGCACTAGGGAGGGGCTAGCAGGTGCTCCAGCACCCCCAATAAAAACCAAAGCACCCCCATTTCATCCCCATAAAAAAAAAAAAAAAAAATGACTCATTACACATTCATAACTACTGCACTGCAATACAATATGAGTGATTTGCAGACGCACAATTCATAATGTCACCATTTTATTTAAAAAAATGGATCGGTTCCTTTGTGCCAAGTAGGCTTGCATCTGACTAAAGATTTTTGTAGTCAACTAGTCACACATTTATATTAAATTGATGAGTATAATTACCTATTAAACCATCCTTTAATATAGGAATTTAGGTGTATTATAGCTTTTCCCATGCTCAAGCGCATTCATAAGGCTTGCAGCAAAGCACCAGCTTAAGTAATGATTATGAATGCATTGGGGAAAAAGAATACATTTCACACCCTGCATGCTCATAACAAAAAGTTTATTTTTGTATAACCACGAGAGCTACACCATGTTAAACCAGTGACAGTCAGAAATCGGAAGTCCATTATGGTGTTCCCCATGATATTATTCATCCATTAATATTCCATATGATCTGTCCTGAACGCAGATTTGCAGAAATACCACTACCCATTAATCTACTTGAAAAATGATTTTAGAAGAGATCAGAAAAAAGAAAATATAACAATTTATTATGAGTCAGGTAGATTTGTATTATGTCAATTCACAGTACATAGTCAATTCAAAGATATCAAATCAATACAAGAATACGAGACATCAATGTCTCAAACGATACAGTAAATCTAGGAGTAAAGAATGCATACCTGAATTCAGGATAATACACACATAATACAGAGTGTGTGGACACACTCCATACTACAGGCTTTCTGGCTACAGAATCGTAGTACTGTTTGGTCACTTCCATTGTATACTCAGACCAGACAACAAAGAAATCTTCTAATCAGTTGTTAAAACATAACAACCTTTTGGTTTGTTAGGTTCTCTTGGCCCCGGGGTCACATTTGGCTTGGAAGCATTCCCACAGACACTAAAATGGAACACACCCCTTCCTCAGCAGAACACAATTCTACAAAAGTTTTCAATATTTCTTATAATTTAAGTGACTACTGTTTGAAATTTAAATTGAGACTAAATTACCAATCACACAAAGAACTTTAAAATGACACCAAACATGAAAAGTTTACGATCATGAATCCCAAAGATATTTCTTTAACTTGAGTTCTTGGCATTTCTCTGTCAGCGTTTAGTGACTTGGCCCATGTGAGGGAAGGATGGGTGATGGGACAGAAGAGCAAATGGTCTTTCTTCCAGATCTTCCTATCTGATCAAATCATTGCGAGAGTTCCTGAGTGTTCCTGCCCATACCTCCCAATAACCAGGCACTCTGTCCATCTCCAGCTGACATAAGGAAGACCCTATCTAAGATTAACCCATGCAAGGCTGCAGGTCCTGACAAGATACCTGGCGTGTACTGAAAGACTGTGCTGCACAGCTGACAGATGTCCTAAAAGATATCTTCAACACCTCGCTGAGTCAGACAGATGTCCCCACGTCTCAAATCCACAGCAATCATACCGGTACCAAAGAAATCACCTGTGTCCTGTCTAAATGACTACCATCCCATAGCACTGACCCCAATCATGATGAATTGCTTTGAGAGGTTAGTCATGTGCAACATTAAAACCAGCCTCCCCAATATACTCAATCTTCTACAGTTTGCATACAGTCCAAACCACTCTACAGACTATGCAATTTCCTCCACCTGGCTCTTACCAGTGGCCGGCTCCTGCCAATTCTCTCAGGGGGGGCAAATGTTTGCATGATTAATGAGGATAAGTCACCCATTCAATTTATAAATTAACGGCTACTTAAAGATGTAAAGGAAACTGAACTACTATAGTATTAATTAAAAATAAACTGACATTGAGAATCAATCTCTTGCTCTCCTTATGTTTCTATATGCGTGTTAACAATTCAGCAGCAAATGAAGACTGACGCCAGGATGTGGTTTTTCCAAAAAAACTTTTTACTTCGATTTCAGTTTAATAAGAAATAGTTGAAGTCACATAAATCATTGTTTACGCAACTCACTTATAGAACACTGCTCATTTGTATTACACTGCTCACTTATATCACATTACTCACTTACATTACACTGCTTACTTACATTACTTATATTACATTTCTCCCTTACATTGCACTGCTCCCTACTATCCATATGCATCTTTGCTCTTTCGTGTTTTTTCACATTCTCCGAGAGATGATGCATTTCGGTGGCGCCTGTAGTTGTCCATGCGATGTCCGTTACGCTCTTGCGATGGAACAAAATGCAGCGGTAAATGAGCTAAATAAAGCGTCAGCTACTTCGCAGCCGGCTAGCCTTTTTCTCCGCTCATACCAAATCCTCGAAAATCTTAGTTTATTCAACTTCTCTCCCTTTGTAGATTCTTGTTTGATGTTTAAATTTGGTTTTGGTGGTCCTAATTCTTTAATTGCCAATTTATCCGTATTGCTATGATGAATGAATGGTCTTTCTTTCAATGACACGAAAGAATTAATCTGCGCTGAGGTTACGTTTGCCGTGATATCGATCAAGTTCAGTTGACAACTAAATTTGCGTAGCCGTCTCTCTGAGTTTTTTTTTCACATTTGATAAAGATATTAAAGAAGTTTTTCATTTTTTCTTGTTGTTAAAATTAAAAATAGTTTTTTAAATATTATTGGATGTCACTGTTACCAACAGTTGTTGCACAAGTTAAGGTTACGCACGATGACGGAAGCACGTTAGGGCTAGTCCTCCCGGAACTCATTGAGATTGCATTGCAGTGCCTGCAGTTTGAAAAAAAATTATCTTTGAATGGAAGTCTATGAGAGCACTCGGGGCGATTCTCAGTTTGACAGAAATCGCCCAAAAAGGGGCAGTACTACACAAAATGCGACTCAACGCTGATTGGACTATTTAGAGGCAGAACAAACAGTCTAGAATAGTGAAAGCTAGCATGACACTGTGGTTGAATGTGAAAGAAAACAAATCCCTCCCTTTCGTACTTTGGTAGTGCGTCTCCCAATCGCCCTAATGGAGAAACCGGCACTGGCTCTTACACACCTAGAGAATAAAGACTCCTATGGTGTGGTACTAACAACCTGTCCCTCAATGTGAGTAAGACAAAGGAGGTTGTGATGGATTTCAGGAAAAAACTTCATTGACTACCCCCCCAACCCCCCCCCCCCCCCCCCCACTACTGACAATTGAAAGCTGGTCTGTGGAGAGTCAGCAGCACTAAATTCCTGGGGGTGCACATCACAGAGGATCTCACCTGGACCATGAACACCATGTTACTCTCCAAGAAGGCACAACAATCCATACGTTTTCTCCACTGGCTGAAAAGTGCAAGTCTCCCTCCACCCATCCTCACCACATTCTACAGAGGAACCATAGAGAGTGTGCTGACCAGCTGCATCTGGTATGAGAACTGTAGTGCAGCAGACCGCAAGACCCTCCAGTGGTCAGTCAACACAGCTGCAAAGGTCATTGGTGCCCCTCTCCCCTCCATCCTGGACATTTTTCTTACACGATGCTCTCGCAAATCCAACAGTATCATGAAGGACCCCACTCATCCCTCCCACCGTCTCTTCAAGCTCCTACCATGAGGAAGACGGTACAGGAGCATCAGAGCCCTTTCTGTTAGAATGCTCAACAGCTTTTTCCTCCAGGCTGTGAGAGCCCTGAACTCAAATCACCCCATTCTCCCCTGAAACCCCAAACAAACACCCTACCTCTTGAAACATGGACCATCTCACCTCCTCCAACCTTACCACATCACAGAAAAACATGCTGACATGCTCATGCACTACAAATCTTTTTGCAAGGTTCCCCAGCCAGCTGTTTGACTTACGATGTTTCTCTTTGCACTTGTATTATGCGAAGCATTCTTATATATATATATATATATATATATATATATATATATATGTATATATATATTTAGTTTATGTATAGGTAAACGTGTATATTCAGTATATTTATATTCAAAATCTGTGAGTAGGTTAGTTTGTGTATAGGTTTATAAGTACTGTTATTGATGTATGTCTGTATTTATGTTGCAGCGTGGTCCTGTGAGGCACAACATTTCATTCCACTGTATGTTCACACATGAAATGTGCGGAATGACAATAAAGCTCAACTTGAACTTGAACTTGACATCCAATTATATATTTATTTTAGTCCTGATAGACTTGACAAACTGTCCATTTTGCAGAATTGGCTAGCCTCCATTAACAAATGGATGGCAGAAAATTTTCTGCAAGTAAATACTGATAAAACTGAGGTGATGATTATTGCCCCTGACAACATTACCCCCAAGATTAGGCAGGTTAACAGGCGTCAATCATCCTCTGATTGCAGTGATGTAAGAAATTTGGGTGTCATTTTTGAAAGGTCTATATGTCTTAACAGACATAAAAGACTACTTTTAGCTTCACCCTTTAACATCCATGGACCTTATGCATCAGAGAAGCATGTGTTCAGTCATCTTTATAATTTTTGCAGTAGCTCTATAGTGTCAGTGTTTAAGAGTAATTCACTTATGAAGTGCATTTACTGTATTGTAGAGTATTTAAAGTTATCATGAGCATTTTAATGTTCAAAGTGAATGTCAACAAATGTCAGTGGACCAGGAAGATTTTAAGCTGAGCAGATCATTCTTAAATTTACTTCACCTTCCCTCTGAAATATCCATCCTTCCATCCATCCATCCACAGTGTTGGGGAGTAACTTGTTACATGTAATGGAATTACATAATTTAATTACAAAATAAATGTAACTATAATTACAGATACTTATAAAAGTCTTAATGATTACAAAGGTGGTTACATCTGAATATTTTCACACACATAGAGATTTGATTGATTTTGTTCCAAAACTGCTTTGATTGCACTAAAATATGAGACGCCAAAGACAGAATATGACACATGCTTGTTGATAATTGTTGTATATTTGGCTTTATGTATATGTTTTATTTCTTTTTAACATTAACTGTTTTTCTTCCAAAGCATTGTTAGATGCCAGTGTTTTCTGTCATGATGCAAAGATTTTGATTTCAAAAACAGCATAAAACCTATTAAACTATATCTTATGACTTTGAATCTGTATTTAACTATAGAATGATAAAGTAAACATAGCTGTTAAAGTCAGATTTTCTGGTGGCTGTGCTTTAAAATTAAATTATTATAATCTTACAATTGTTTTTATTCAAATGCCAACATCCCTTTGTCCAATCCATAGTCAAATTTTCAAATAGTCAGCTATTCACAATTAGCACAACATCTGCCTGTTGTGACCATGCCATTAACACAATTCATGTTGTTTTCACACAATATTCTGTCAATTAACACGTTTCCAATATGCAAAAAAAATATTTTCACACAAGCACACACCATACCAAAATAATGAATCTTTTTGTTCACAAATGCTTAAAAGAACACCTTTTTTCTCTTTTTTTTGAAAATAGTCTCATTTTCCAACTTCCCTAGAGTTAAAGAGTTGAGTTTTACTGTTTTCGCATCCATTCAGCCGATCTCTGCGTCTGGCGGTAACACTTTAAGCTTAGTTTGGTATATATCATTGAATCTGATCAGACCGTTAGCATCTCGCTCAAAAAAGACCAAACAGTTTCTATATTTCTTTTTAAAATGGTAAAACCTAACTGTTTACCATTAGGGGAGTTGGAAAATTAATAAAATAAAATAGTGGAGTGTTCCTTTAAAGGTACAGGTTGTAGGAACTGCCACTAGAGGGCGCAGTACCAAAACAATAACAATCGCGTGGTTTAGATGACGCTAAGAAAGAGCATGGAATGATGGGATTTGTTGTCTCCTACCCAACTGCTGACAGCCATCAATCAGACGATATGAAAACGATTACCACTTGTTCAACAGATATATACACTCGTGTATATTCAAACACAATAATTGGGCATACATATCAAATGCGAGTTCAACGATTTGCGTGAGTAGATTACATACAAAGTCATTGCAAAGACGCGATCAGACTATGGATCAGGTGCATCCTTGCGCAGGTCTAGAGACGCGATGCCCCGCGTTTGTCGTGTATGCCCCATAATACTAATCTTGTTGACCGTTGTAATAGCATACGTTTTCTGTAAAGACACGAATCAAAAACAACTCACCTGTCGAGTAAAACACGAGCGAGATCGGCATCTCTTTCTAGTTGAAGTTTGTCGCGAAGCTCTCTCCATCTAGAAAAATGCAAAACCAATATTGATTCTCGCTCTTTCTCTCCTCTTGTCCCAAACTCTAGTTGGGTCGTTTGGTTGGCCTGTACTCTTACATTTACAGGAGCTGTCCTTGTCGACAGAATCAGCGGCAAATGGTAAACAGTAATTATGTTCCATAAATAAGTAACACAATGCACCATAAAACGTGCAAGAAGAAGTAAATAAGGAACTGCTTGAAGCAAGCTAGTGGCTTGCTGGACACTAGACACTACTTCCGCATTCGTCCACGACACTGTTGTCATGTGGTTTCTACGTCAGTAAAGGCGGTAACAAAAGGTAACTAACGTCTTGACCGGCGGCTACACTTCCCCGTATCACTGTTTAGAATGGGAATATTCTCATGGTTTACAAGTAGTTGAAAACATTAGAGATATTGTTAGTAATCAGCTGGACAAAATATATAAAACTAGTCTAGTGGTGTTTGGATATTTTACTGCAAATATCTTATAAATTGTACCTTTAAACACAGAACAACCTAATATTCCAACTTTTTTAAATATAGTGTAAATGCTCTACTTCTGCAACAACAGCAGCTTAAAAGAGCTGATAAGAATGATTTTAATTACTAATAAGTGAGAAATAGCTGATTCCAATCTTAATGTTGAGTTCCAATTCTTTCCATTACATTGCCATGCACAATAAAAAGGCACTCTCTAGATTGGTTTTGTTCAAAACAATACAAAACAACACAGAGAAGCAGAAAAAGAAGGAAAATGTCTGGAGGAGAAAGGAATGGACAAGGGAGAGGAAGAGTTAGGTAAGGAAAAGGACTGGCTGGACCAGGGAGAGGACAATGTGGACTAGGGAGAGGAGTAGTTGAACCAGGTCTTTCTGGTTTGGTTCAGATACAAAATCAGATATCAAGAGACTACAGCGGACAGTTAGGACTGCTGATAGGATTATTGGTGTCCTTTGCCCAACCACCAAGGCCTTTACACCTCCGGAGTGAGGAAAAGGGTTAAGAAAATCACTTTTGGAACACAGACACACCGCCCACACTGACCACCAGAACAGCCAGGCACAAGAACAGCTTTTCCCGTAGGCTATATACAGCCTTAACAATTAAAAGATTCATAACAATGTATTTTCCATCATAAGTGACACATTTATAAATAGAAAACTGAAAATTGTTCATTTGTAAACTGCACACTTTTAAATAACACTTTTTAAATAATATGTGCATTCATTTAAACAATTACATGTTTTTTTTCCTCTGTATTTCTACTTCTGTGGAACATAACATTTTCTGTTTTTATTACAGTTTTTTTTTAAATGCTAACATCCTTTTGTCCAATCTGTAGTAACATTTTCAAAAAACTATACACAATTAGAACAACATCGGTCTGTCGTAACCATACCTTTAACACAATTCATGCTGTTTTCACACAATATTCAGTAAATTATTTTTTTAAATTAATGTTTCTAAAATGCTTAAATTTTCTTTTCACATAAGCTTACCCCATACCAAAATCATAGATCTTTCTTATCTTTTTAACAAATGCTTAAAATGCAGCATGACAGAAATGAAGACCCAATATTCCAAACTTTAAATATAATGTAAAGCCTCTACTTCTGCAACAACAGCAACTCAAAAGTATTGGGGGAAAAAATCTCTATATAAAAGGAGTAGTTGTAGGAGGGAGAGGAGCATTTGGATCGGAAAAAGGGAGAAGACTGTGCATTTTTATGTTTGTTTGTTTGTTTTTCTCCTTACACATGTGGATCCAATGAAAGCTTATTTCTGAGATGGAATATAAAGGATAAATGGTAATTGTGACTTTTTTCGTCTGACATTTCTGACTTTTATTTCTTGTTATTGTGAATATATCTCCCAATTCTGATGAAGTCTGAATTGCAATATGTAAACTCACAATTCCAAGAATAGAAGTCCAAATTGTGGGATAAAAAGTTCTCAATTACTGTTTTTACCTAAAAAACGGTAAGTGCTGAATGTGTTCATTCTTGGCAATATACTGACAATATATTGCCAAGAATGTACATTTACATTTAGCTGACGCTTTTATCCAAAGCAACTTACAATTGCTATATATATGTCAGAGGTCGCACACCTCTGGAGCAACTAGGGGTTAAGTGTCTTGCTCAAGGACACATTGGTGTCTCACAGTGGATTCGAACCCGGGTCTCTCACGCCAAAGACGTGTGTCTTATCCACTGCGCCAACACCACCACATGTACACATTCAACACTTAAAAATGTAAAATGGGTTTCAGTTGAAGGTAACTAAATTACATGTAAGTCATCAACTGTTAGTATTTTGACAGTCACTAATATGCTATGATGGACTATATGTTCCTATTGGAAGTGCTAATGTTTTGTCCGAATAACTCGATTTTGAATAGGGTTTGCTGTGTTTTAATAGAGTTACAGTATGTAGAGAAAGGTATTCAGCATTTTGAAATGTAGAGTTTATATTTATTTAACAAAATGTGGTTTTGGACAGAAAATTAACCATTTGGCTAATTGTGTGAGGTAGGTGTGTTGCTGTGTTAAGAGTGTAGAAAAAGGTGTACTTTAAGTATTGGTAAATGCTTTTTAGCAATTGATAAAAACAGTATGTGTGTTATATTACAGTTGTGTTCCTGTTTATAATTCCTGTTTATGTCAGCACGATCATGTACTGTATGTTTGCACTATGTCCGTACTTTCTTCTGCACTGGAAGCTCCTGTCATCATTTCAAATTCCTTAAAATTCCGTAAAAATACTTGGTAATAAAGCTCTTTCTGACTTTTTGACACAAGATATGTAGGGGCAAAAGGCAAAGGGCTGTATGTTTTTTGTTTGTTTGTTTTATGATCATTGACAGCAATTTCATTTTGCCAATAAAGCCTTTACTGCAGCAATTCTGTCACTTTTCTTTTACATTCCATAATGTACTGATGAACTCCTTCACTATGCTGTACACATACTATCTTAAAAAAATCCACACATTCACACACACAAAAATGAATTACCTGACTTTATTATTATTTAAACGGATCTCATATTGGATGTTCTATACAGGTCAAACTGAAACACCCCAAGTAATGCAGTTTTTGTAATGCCAATAATTGTTATCATTTTGACAGTCCATGCACTATGATTGACTATGTGTTCTTATTGGATAGAAAACCAGTGCCAATGTTTTGACTGAACAACGCGATTTCGAATCGGGTTTGCTGTGTTTTGATAGAGTTAATGTATGTAGAAAAAGGTATTCAGTATTTTTAAATGCAGAGTTTGTATTTATTTAACAAAATGGTATTTTGGCCAGAAAATTAATTATTTGGCTAATTGTGTGATGTAGGTGTGTTGCTGTGTTGAGAGTTTACAAGTACTTGAATTACTTTATTTGATCAAGTATTTAAAAGTACTTTAAGTATTGGTAAACGCTTGTTAGCAATTAAAAAAATAAAATAAAACAAATAATAATAATTCAAATGTATAATATTGTTGAGCCTTTTACCTTCAATTGTAACCACTCATTTAAAACTGGTATTTTTCCAAATGAAATGAAAATAGTCAAAGTTCTTCCGTTATATAAATATGGTGACAAGCATTTGTTTTCTAATTATAGACCCATTTCTTTGCTTCCTCAATTCTCCAAAATATTAGAAAAAGTTATTTGTTAAAAGGCTGGATAAATATATAGAATTAAATAATATTTTAACGGAACAACAATTTGGTTTTAGAGCACATAGTTCCACAACAATGGCAGTTATTAATTTAGTTGAAACTATTACACAAACAATAAATAAAAAACAGTACACAGTTGGAATTTTTTTAGATTTACAGAAAGCCTTCGACACAATAGATCACAATATTTCAATATATATAATTGCAAAAGTATGGTTTTAGGGGTTGAAAATTAATTAACGGATAGGCTTCAGTATGTACACATAAATGGTGTAGATTCTAAATTGCACAGAATAAGTTGTGGAGTTCCGCAAGGCTTGGTGTTGGGACCTAAGTTATTTTTGCTCTATATTAATGACATTTGTAAGGTGTCTGATGTACTCAATTATGTCTTGTTTGCTGACGACACAAATGTTTATTGCTCAGGTCAAAATCTGGAAGAGTTGGAAATGGTAGTGGAGAGAGAACTGTACAAACTAAAGAGCTGGTTCGACTCAAATAAATTATCTTTGAATTTATCTAAAACAAAATTCATGGTATTTAATAATAAATTGATAGAAAATTATATTAAAATTTAAATTGATAATAATTTGTTAGAAAGAGTTAATTACATTAAGTTTTTAGGAGTGATTATAGATCACCATGGCATGGACATACCATATACAAAATGTAAAAAAAAAAAAAAAACAATTGCAATTTTATATAAATTGCAATATATTTTGAACAAAAGGGCATTATATATATGTCACGCTGTCTGGTCTCTGTTTCCCTGAGTCTCCACTAGTGGTCTCACTTCCCCATAGGCACCTCACCGTAGGCACTACAATTCCCACAAAGCCTTGTCCCTTCATCACAGTAATTGCACTCCTGGTAATTGCACTCAGGTGTCTTCACTTGTTAGTCATTATCTTCCCTATATTAACCTGTCCTTTTCTGTTTGTCTGCATGGATTCCTTTCTTTCCGTCACCCAGTTTCCTCGCCTTCCGAGTTCCTCATCTTCCGAGTTCCTGTTCCCGTTCCTGTTCCTATTCCTGTTTATTTGTTTGTTTGGATGGATTTTTGGTTTTGACCCCTGCTCGTTGATTTCGTATTTGGATTACCCATTAAAACCCCTCACTGCAATTGGATCTCTTGTCTCCTTGTTTCCCTGGGTCTCTGAACGTAACAATATATTGTTCAGTTCTCTCATCACTCCATATTTAACATATGGAATAGAAATCTGGGGAAATACATATAAATCTAGAACTACTCCAGCTTTTCTACTTCAAAAAAAGGTTATCAGAATAATTACATATTCTCCATATAATACCCCAACAAATCCTTTGTTTAACCAGTTGAAAACATAACAATTCTACGATTTGGTAGATTTGCATACTGCTAAACTTGTGTATAAGGCAAGACAAAATATCCTCCCTCAGTTCTTGCAAGCTATGTTCAGCTTGAGAGACAGTAATTACGATCTTAGAGGGACATATATGTTTAATATACCATATTGTAGAACCAATTTAAGATGAAACTGTCCATCAAATAAAGGTGTTCAGCTTTGGAATAGCTTCCCTGACAAGTTAAAAAAGGCTAATTCATTAACACAGTTTAAAATACTTTATAAAGGATTGGTAATGAAAAGATATACTGAATAGTGATGATAATGTTAGTAGTAGTAGTGATGATAGTAAAAATAATAAGAAGAATAATGCATGTTCTTCTAAATATACAATGAGAATATCCTATATTGTCATATTAAATTAATGTTAATTAGTGCTGTTTGTCTGGAGTTAAGGGTAGGCATAATAAGCTTTAGATTCAGCCTACACCTTTTTGGTCAATAATAGTATAAATATCTTTTTTTTTTTTTTTTTTTTTTATTATTTAATTTTTTATGGTTATGTACCTGTAAGTTTCATGCTTTCCTGTGCAAAATGATGCAAATGGAATTTTGCTTGTTGACCAAAAAAGAAACAAATAAAAAAAAATGAAGAAGGTTTTGAAAGTCTGACAGTAATCAGTATTAAGTAGGTTTACTTGGCCTGCTTTAAATGTTTGCAAATGATGAACTTTTGAAATCATTTGTAAAAAAATTTGAAGTGTAATCCTAAAGTAATCAAATGTGATCAGTTTAATTAATTTATTACATTTAAATTACATTTTGAATAGGGTAACTTGTAATCTGCAACATTTCCAGTAACCCTACCAACACTGTACATCTGTGCAGACTGTACATACATACATGTATCCTTTAGATTATTTAAAAACCTGAAGATTTCTTCTGTGGAATAAAACTGAAATATTTAGAACAATCATCACTCAGCTCTAGCTGCAATGTAATACAATTCAGGTTTTAGTCTACAAAAATATTTTGTATATTGCAATCGCAACTGAAAAAGTAGCCAATTCTTCATTTCTGACGATTGCACAGCTCTTGGCACAGGCTGACTTTGTTAGATACTTAGTTTTTTCAGTCTGTAATGTTTTATAAGTTGTTAGTTGATGGTTTAATAGGGCATATTATTTGATAATTTCATACAAACTGAAATTAGTTTACATTAAACTACAATCCTGAAAGCAGCTGTGTAACTTAGTCCTCACAAAATGCATCACTGTGAAGAGAATAAAATAAGAATAATTATATCTATGTTGTTTTTAATCAAACTATGCTGAGAAATACAGTTTTCAGGTAGTAGAATCTGGCAAAACACTTCATCATCTCAATGTAGTTTGCAGTCTCCCAAAGGTATCCCAAAGTTTTCTCTAATGTCTGCCCTAACGAAGGCAGAAATGATTCAGCATGTTTTAATTTAAAGCAGTGACTACAGATTAACTGCTTTTATTACTTGCGGAAAGCATCTCATTTCCCCTTTTTAAACTATTTTCATAGACCTTCATCTGTCTTCTCATGTTCAAAGGGCTAATAATCTGCACTTATGACCCAACAATAAATTTAACAAGAGCTTATTTCCCTCGAGCAACATACCAGCACCCTTCATCTTTGGTTTCACACTGCAGCCCACTGAAACAGTTTAACCCAATGAAGAAGTGGAAGCACCTCTGCTGTTAGCAGTGTAAATCACTCCTCACTGAAAGCTCTGTGTAACATCATAATGCATGAAGAATTAGGCCTATTAGTTGGCTGCTGTCAGAACAAAACAACACTGTAAGACAATCAATCTAAAAAACACGAGCACATTAAACATTAAATCCTATTGAGGTTGGGGCTGGGGGAATGGAGGGTTAATATTTCTTTCTTTGGGGGTGGGGTTTGCTTAGTTTCAAGTAAACGCTCAAAATACATTAGTTGGGTAACACTTTACAATAATTAAAATGTATTAATTAACACTTCAATATATTTTAATACATTTACTAATAGAACCATAATAAAATTATTTGTTATTAAAGCAAATACATTCACATAAACACTTAAATTAAACAGAAAATCAAGCAGGTGCACAATTTGGCATGGCAGACAATACAAATAATTAATAAGCATTTCCTTACCTAAATCCTTTGTTTGGGCTCGGTTGCAGAATCCAATCACTTTATGCTTCTTAAATTAGGCTTTTATCTTTTTCTAAATAGTGTAGTAGCTATCTCTGTGTCATACGTGGCTGCTTGTCAAAACACATGAAAAACACATATTATCATATACAGCATGCAAAGACCTCTCCTCTTATTTTGTGCATTTGGTGTAACAGAATATGTTAACATGCTTTAATAAAAAAAAAAACACATTATTTGTCAAATACTGTACATTATTGTAGGTCCTCTATGCCCTGTCTCTCTCAAAAACGTAATTTTCTACAAAGCCCCTCCTTCTGACAAGCACATTTCGCTCTGATTGGCCAGCTGACTCAGCGCATTGTGATTGGCCGAACTCCACAAGCACTTTTCAAAAATGTTACACCCCTTTTTATAGTCGCGAGCTACAGCTTTCAACCTAAATGTAAAGACAGTAATAATGTCTTTAGTTTTACCTTCAGTTCAAGCCAAAAGGGAAACAGAGTTGCATAACAGACACAGTGATGATGCTTTTATGTATTTGCAGTACAAAAGCCACGATTACGAAACCTGACTCCGCTGTGATTTGACCCTGTCTTTCTCTCTCTCTCTCTCTCTCTCTCTCTCTCTCTCTCTCTCTCTCTCTCTCTCTCTCTCTCTCTTTCTCTCTCTCTCTCACACACACACACACACACACACACACACACACACACACACAACGCGTTACTCTACATGGCGCAAAACTCTGCATTTGAACAGTCAATAGCTAATACTTGAACTATTAAGAAAACATACTTAAAGTAGCTGATTCAGAATAAGTCCCGGATTGTCATAGCAAAGTCGTAATTTACAATTTTTTTTGAAATTATACAGTAGATGCTTAAATAGCTACATAACACACTGAAGAAAAGGAAAAATAGAAATTGCATCATATGACCACTATAATGAAGTTACGAGCATGATAGAACTCTTACAACGCTCTTTGTCTAGAAATCAACAAACATGTCTGTGATTGGCTACTTTGCTCCCCTCTGCGAAAATGCATTGTAAAATAAAATGACCTTTCCAAAGAAGAAGGGTAGATACACTGGATTGTTTGCCAAATCTATTTCATTATGCTATTATTACGAAAGAAAACAGAACTGACCCCCCTAAAGAAGGTTTGATCCCCTTTCATGTACTGTATTTGTGCATTTGCACACATTTACTGCTTGGATGGATAAAGTGATAAAGTTTCTAGTGATAAATTCTAGTGATAAAGTTTACCCTCTTATATTGAACTGTATTTATGAAGCAAACTATTTGCTAAAATAACCATAACATAAATAGAAATACAAAAAAACAAGCGTTTGGTTTTGTCAGTCATTTGCATGTGTTACTATAACAAACACTGTGTGTTTTATTCGATTTAAATCATTGGCTTGAAAAAAATAATAATAATAGGTTTACATAGATGTTTTTACTTCAAAATAAAAATAAGGTAAAGGTACAAAATAATTACATTTTAAATACAAAGTAAAAAATTTTACCCAAAAAATAAATAAAGCCCTAGGAGAACTGTTGTCATCAACACACAGCAGTGTTTTTTTTACCAAATAAATGTTTTTTAAACTAATCGAGAGAGTCAATGATGAATTTATAAAGGCAATCACTTGCTTCCTTTCTGAATTAATCAGCCATTTGAACTTATCCGAGGTGCATTTCCCAAAAGCATCGTTAGCCAACTATGGTTGCAAGTTCTATACCAACATAGTTCAATGATTTGGTGTTTCCCGAAACATCTGCAGCTGCAGCTGCAGCTGATCACAGCGTGAGTATAGGAAGGCAGCAGGCGCAATGCATACAAGGTTTTTTGCTGAGGAGTCGAGCCGGTGACCCGGCCACTTAGTGGTGGTACAGCAACCGTGGCGATGGGACATGACGTCTCCATTCCCTCCTTCAGGGAACGGGGGTCACCATACGTAACCAAGGCGTTCCCTTTCTTTCGGTCACTTTCGGCATCACGTCGTTGACCGACGAATTGGGATCCCCTACCAAAGCGCCATGGTTGCTGCCCCTTCCAGTGCCCTGTGCGAGCCACCTGTGCCCCTATTTGGCATAGGCTGAGGCTCGGAACAAATAGTTCCACTCACCATTGTCAAAGTACTACCTCACTGAGTGAGACTGGATAACACTAGGAAAATATACCCGCTCCACTTGGAACAGGGACGCTGTGGAAGCCCCATCCTTCCCGAAGGAGTTTTCGGAAGCAAATACACATATAGCATCCATTTAGGTGTATATGGAGAAAATGGTGGGAATTGTAACCCTCTTGGAAGGCAGAAGACTGCCGAGGAAACTCGGGCTCTAAGACTATAAGGCTAACATAAAATACCGAAATCTCATCCTCTAGAGATGTAGAAGAGATCACTACAAAACAACTATTTTACAAGACAGCAATCCCGTATAAATTTGTACATAAGAATGTTAAAATGTTTTTTAAACAAACAAACAATCAAACAATAAATAAATAATAGAACTAAAACATAGAGGCACCAAAACATAGAAATCATAAAATTAGCCTCTAATTTGCCAAAATCTGAAAATAGCTATGAACTCCAATGAGATTGTGGTGCTCAAATTGTGATGATACCAAGATATTAAGATACCAAATCTCCAATCAAAGGAATCTCAACATGAATTCATACTCCCTCAAAATCAAATGATCAAATTAGTTTCTATCCACATCCATTGTATTACTCTATCAGCTCTTAATGTATGTCAACTGAGTGAACAATCTCACTTTTATTTGTATGACAAAATAATTTTAGATGAAATTGATTCTGATTCTTAAGCCAAATGTGACAGATAGCCACTTTAATAGTTCTACAGAACACCCTGTGAGCAATATACTGTAATTGGTCACACTTCAGTTTAGTTCTTACTGTTAATGATTAGTTAGGTTTTTTAGGTATTTTACTTTAGTTGGGGACAGTTAATATTTGGCAATATTGTCCACTTGATTGCACAGACACTATCTGAATAGAATTTGACTGAGCAGGCAGATAACAACACTGAATCAATGATGAACTTTATCTTGAAAATTGATTGTTTCCTATTGTCCTTGTTTTAGAGCTGCTTTAAAGCAGAATTAAATTGTTTGCAATATTGAAACACTATTGTCCTATTTAAGTATGAAGTACTATATAAATAATGGTTAAAAAGGTATTAACTGGCTTTTGCCTCTGTAAACTCCCCAATTTGCTTCTTAGTTGTAAAGTTTAGGGGTTGATTAAGGGATCTAAAATATGGTCATGTAGAATAAGGCATTAATATGTGCTTTAAAAGTGCTAATGAACAGCCTATATGCTAGTAACATGCATGCTAATAAGCAACTAGTTAATAGTGAGAATCAGTCCTTAAACTAGAGTGTCACCATACAATTTTCTCTACATAGGTAAAAATTAAAAAATAGTCATTATAATAACAAATAAAATGTAATTAAATGAAAGGAAACTGAAGGAATACCTAAGAAAAGTGTAGCAGAAGTAGTTAAGCCAGGGTGGAGGCTCAGTGCTCTTTATTTTCATGGGTTTTTTGGAGCAAAAAGCGCCCCAGCTGTTGTCAATGGGTGAGGTCAATGGGTTTGTGTAGCCTAAAAGAGAATGAGAGAGTGAAATATCGGAAATTGCGCTCACAAAAATAATGTTTGCCATTTTATTCTCACAATCCCTGCTCAATTCCTTTCATTTCACACACTATACCACAGTGTGTGTGTGTGTGATGTCTGTCCAGATGTTGTGGACACTCTCACTGTTTGTTAGAGACCACACACTGAGAAGACACGAGAAAGGAAGGAGAACTCAACAGACTAAACGGCAAGATGACTGTGAACATCACATTAAACAGCTTGCTGTGGTCCAGTAGTTTTGAACAGCTTCTCACAGACCGCTCAAACATCCTGTGGTGCTTTAAAACCGACAAAGAGGAGACCAGCTGAACTCCCAGCAAGCAACTGAGGGTTTATTTGCACCATAACTCAAGAGGAACAGTCTAAAGAAAGAGCTCTGTCCAAAAGTTTTGAACTTTAGAAGATGAGTAGTTTTGCATAGCTTGATTTTTGACTAATTGCATATGGTCTGGTCCACAACTGTTACAGTATGTCCACACTTAATAAGATACTCAGGTATTAGGGGGTCAGATTCATTGCAGCTCCAGGCAGTTCAGAAAATCCTGCTGACAGTTTTATTTCCAAACGAATCCAAAGAACTCTCAGACCCTCATTATTTTCCAAAACATCTTACTTCTGTAGACCTTGGTACATGGTGTAGGTGTAATAAAGCTTTTGAGGTTCAAAAAGGGCCAAAAACACAAGCTTATTAGTTAACTCAAATCATTCAAGAGTTAATTGTTTCCATCCTGATTCACTGGACTGATCCAGTCACTGAGTTCACTGCACTCAATGCTCCGGTCATGGCAAACGGCTCACAAGGGAAGAATACAGGTGAAAAAAAATTGGTCCATTTGTCACACAAAGCTATGGTATGACTTCAGAAGAGGTGGAATTAGGGTTGCCAAGTCTGTGGTTTTCCTGTACTTTTTAAACTGTTGTCACAGGCTGATATTTTTATACTGTGGTTTGAAGGTTTGACATATTAGACAAATTAGATTTGAATTCAAGGATTTTTGACCAACTAACAGTGATAGGTGTAGCATGGGAAAGCTTATTCTCCTCGTCATGGGCATGATGTGAGTATGCTGTATATAAATAAACCCGTAACTGCTGGTTTAGGTTTAGTTTACTCTTCCCAAAACCAGAATTTATTATACTGTATGTGAGAAAGGAAAAGCTGACTTTCAGACTAAATCCGTCACTACACGCCACTTTCTTGCATCTATGTTTAGATACAATGGCTTAATAAAACCACAGATTAAACTTGTTAAATGACATGCATATCCACATTTGAAAGCAATGCAACCAGACTCACAATCAACTCAAGTCATCTAAGCCATCTAACCAGAAGGCTGAGAAAAAATGCTCTTGGAGTGATCGAGGAAGTTTTAAGAAAAAATTCTGAGAGACTGACTGATGACAGATTTTGGTTCATTTACTTTATTCTACATTAAAGAGTGTAGAAAAGCCTGATGCCATAAAGCTCTCATCATCTGTGAACTCAACCAGTGACTTCATTTCTCTGCACGTGGCAATTGGGCTTACAGAAATGGCAGCGGTAAACCAAGCTTGTATAAATAAGTACATTTGACTGTTGTCATAGCCAGTTCACCCCAGCAGAGAGAGTGAGTGTGTGTGTGTGTGTGTGTGTGTGTGTACTGAATATACTGTGTGGATCCAGAGATTTAGAAATGCAACAATGAAGACTGCTACTTGAGTAGGGGGTGTGACCATGTGTGACCTCAGTTCAGTCTTTAATTTACTTCTTGATTATAGTCCCTTTCTGTCTTTGGATGTTGATGAGTGCACATGTAGGCTTATATGCGTAAGGAATGAGTATTTATCTTCTCTCGCTCAGCTCATTGCAAGTGAAATAGCATTTGTTTGTGTTTATGTATAGCATTTATGTGATTTAGCAGTAAACAATGGAGCTCAGTAAGCATCTGTGACTCAACAATGTGCCTAGATAACAGCTCTGTTCCAAAACCTAATGAACTGGCTTGCTTCCTACTGTCTAGATAGACAACTACCTCATAAGTGAATGATTTTAAAGGCTAGTCTGCACACAGGTGAATTAAGTGGCCTTTGACAAAACTGATTAAAATAGTCAAATAAATATACATCTTGGTTGAAATAGATGCATTTGGTATTTAACAAAGCATATAAGTTTCCATTAGGAAAGCCAAAAGCTGTCATCCATGTTTTAATTTAATAATTGAATAAATATTGCTATTCTGGGTATCTATTGTAAATATTTCAAATACTTGTTGTGAAATTCAGTGTTAGTCACAAAGCATTGTGTATGGACAGTTTATTTCAGACAAGTCTGTTGACACACAAAATACTCAGATGGAAATAATTGTGTAGAAATACTAAGCAGATTGCTGTGTGCCATTGTATTGTGAAACAAAGTTGATATATGTTTGTTGATAAAAACTTCAATGTCTGATATTTGCCTCTACTTTATGTATCATGTTTGCACATGGCAAATCGTTACCAGCAGATTGATATTTACTGCTCATTAGTCATTTCAGGCCAACAACAAAGGATCCATGTGTTGAATTTGGCAACTCACTCCAGGATGTTTGATACTAGAACTTGTGCCCCATGAGGGGGAGAAAAAAGTGGACAATCAAGTGCAGTGTTATAAACTATGCATCTGGTGATTCTGTATGAATTGATTGTTCTGATGTCGTATGAGGTTTAGTTGTGGAGATAATATTTCAAGGATCGGCATCATCCATGTCTTTCATATTACATTTCAAGCAGAAGTAGGTTTCTTTAGAACTCTTTCATTATATTTGCACTTATAAATCACTCATAAAGCTGTGTTATAGGAAACAATTTATGAGAAATATTACAAAAGTATTGAGGGTAAATGGAGTAATGATATTTCACAGTTAAGACTAGCCATTGTTCTTTCCCACTGATGGTCAACACCATAACATTCAACCATGAAATGTCTGGATGTAACTGGTTGAATGACAAGTGTGCAAAACCAAAATTGTGATTTGTGCTTTATTAAAAGATTGAATGCAACATTGTTACTCAGTTATTCAAACTGTAAGTAGATAAATTAGAAACTTACACAATGACAAAAATAAATAAATAAATGCTGCATTTTTTTTTTCTTATGGGAAATGCTATTGATTTTAGACAAACTGAACAAATCAGGTTAAATCCAGAAAACATGATTTTAATAAATATACAACAGTATAGAGTAAAAATATATGATATATAGCTACAGAACAGAAAATAATATAGTATTTGCAGAATGTTTATTTAGCAATGAACAGTGAGTATTGTTCCATGTGTCTCTAATCCAAAATTGATTAAAGATCAAATGGAAATGGAACACAAATGTAGACTAAAAACTCAAACTTTGTCTCCTGATTTCAGAGAGAGGCAGAGAAAGGAAGATTCGAGCACACTTACAGACAGTAGTTTTGTAAAGAATGTTAATCTTGGACCATCAGGAATCTTTTGTGTCTGTCTGTATTCATGTATTTGTCTTTATTTGTGTTTGGGTTTCCAAGAGGCTTTAATATAGCACTTGCCAGTGTAACAGTGTGTTTGTCTGTCTGGTCACCTCCTCCTCCTTGTCTGGATCTCTGCGTTTCATTTAAGTCCACCACCCAAACGCAGAATGTACGCTATTTATTTATTTTTTTTCTTGTCTCATTTTCTAATTTTCCTCCCACACAGTTAACTGGAGCTCCCAGTGAGGGTGGAACCTGCAAGGTATCCAATAGAAGTGCAGTCAAGAGGTTTAATGAGAAAAACAGGTGGGAGCTTTGAGAAAATCACAGTGGCCTTGCATTAAAGATGACTATGGAGGCCAAACAATAGTGGCTTTGTGAGTCAGTCTCTGATTCCTACTCCTCTCCTTTTCCCCCTAGGTTTCTAAACCCAAACCTCCCCACAACTCCACGTGAAATAACAGCGGACATCAGCACAGGGATGGTTACCTCCATTGCATCATGGGACTGCAGGTTTAGACAATTCAAAGGAGTGCTGACAGATCCAGTGACATTTAAGGAAAAGTTCGCCCAAATGTTAATTCTGTCATCATATACTCACCCTCATGCAAACGTTTTCTTCCATGTAACACAAAAGAACAATCTTTGAAAAATATTCCAAACAAATCCTGTTCCATATAATGAAGTCTCTAAAATGATGCTATAAATGTATTGTAAAAGTGGTCCATTTGACTACATTCTAATTCATCTAAAGCCATGCAATAGCTCTGTGTGGGGAAACTTTAAGTAATTCACTTAAAACAGAAGCCATTTGTCATCAATGCTGACTCTTTCCCTGCCATTGAAAGAATTTTCCAGCTTTTCATGTTTTCACTGTTTTTTGGTAGGAGGCGCTTTTACGCATCTTCTGAAAGAGTACTGAACGTCTGGATCAAACACAGATGAAGAAACATAAACAAGTGATTGCGTATTTAAGCAGATGCATATTATGTAAAATAATGTGATCTTCAAGCATTAAACAGCATATAAATCAAAACAGTTAAATGCTATTTATATATGGTGTAGTATAGAGGACCAATAAGTCATACAACCAGGGGCGCTGCACAAGATCCCGGGCCCTATGCATAGGCAGTCCTAATGGGCCCCCCCCTCCCCTTGAAAATATATATTCCAGACTTTTCAAGGGCCCTCTCTTCCTTTGGGGCCCTGGTAATCAGTACTGGTTTTACCCCCAGTCCAGCGCCACTGCATACAACTTTGGAAAGATATGAGGATGGGAAATTATGTCATGTTGGCTGAATTATTCCTTTAGACTCCTGTGGCTCCTGAAGTCTGAGAATCATAGTTTATGTGGAGACTGGAAAGCACTGGAAAAGTGCCGAATGTCACAGTGAATCGCTATATTGTCTCTTTATCCGGAGAATCAATAGAATCATTTATGTTCCTGCGGTTGCATTCTGCATGGGTCTGGCTATATAATATCATATGGATTCCTCACAGATGTGCTTCATATGGAAGATGGAATGTGGTCCTGTTTGATATAAACCTGTTAAAATGAGGGATAGACACAATCATGTGTGATAAGATGAGACTGATCTCACTTGAGAGCATTTATTCGTGCTCTGGAAGGACCTTGTATCATATTGTATTCCATCTTTGTATGATATATTGGAAAGTTATCATGATGTTTTGATGGAAACTTCAGAGTTATGGATCTTGGATAGCCTGTCTCAAATGCACATAAAGCAGACAAGCATGAAGTTGGATGAAGCTGGATGAAGCCGCTTGGCAAATCTACACTACCAAGCATATGGCATTCCTCTCCATAACCTTTCAGACGCCACTTTACCTAATGTAAACTACCTTTTTGAGGTTTACATTCCCATGGGACACACATGTCAAACTCCCATCATGGAGGGCATCCTTCATGCAAAGGTGCAGTTTAAAAAAAAAATATATATATAATAATAATAATAATAATAATAATAATAATAATAAAATGTTGTATGTAAGTTTCTGGTGAGTCTGAATCTTGATCTTGATTGGCTGGTTGAGGTTTGTTTATTAGGGATGGAGCCAAACTCTGCATAAGAGTGGGCTTACAGCCTTTCAACTACAAAATCAGGCATCAGAAGACTGCAGAGAATGGTTCAGACTGCTGAGAGTATTATTGCTGCTCCTCTGCCCACCCTTCAAGAACTGCATACATCCAGACTGAGGAAAAAGGGCTCATAAAATCACTCTGGATCCCTCACATCCAAGCCATCTACTTTTTGAACTTTTGCCATCTGGTTGGCACTACAGAGTACCAAATACCAGGACAGCCAGGCACAAGAACAGTTTCTTTCCCCAGGCAATCTACCCCACAAAACAGTTAAATGTTCTCCCATTGTGCAATAAAAATATTATTCTAATTTATCACCCTACATCAGGGATCCTCAAATCTGGCCCACGAGATCTGCTTTGCTGCAGAGTTTAGCTCTAACCCTAATCAAACACACCTGAGCATGTTAATCAGTGTCTTCAGGATCATTAGAAAAGCATAGGTAGGTGAGATTGATCAAGGTTGGAGCTAAATTGTGCAGCGCATTGGTCCTCCAGGACAAGATTTGAATAACCCTGCTGTCACAGGGTAAGCCTGCGACTGTGACGCTAACAATGGAGGACAGGAGGCAGATGCAAGTAAAGGTAGTTTATTGACAGGAGTAGTGATGGATGAATGCTGGTGAGTGACGCAGGAACCACGATGGCAGCACAGACAGGTGGGTAGGTGATTTGAGTGCGTTGGTAGAGATGGCGGTGATGGTAGATCGGTGATCGGCGGTGAATCCGTGAATGACTGTGAATATCCAATGAAGACTGAAGCAGGACACTGAGCAAAGACAGGAACCTCTGGACGAAGGCGTGAGCGGAGGGGACCGCAACTTCGGATTCCATACTGGGAAAAATAGGTGGCTGGTAACCTACACTACACTCAAAAGGAGATAGGCCCGTAGCTGATACTGGTAAGGTATTGTGGGCGTACTCCACCATAGACAATTGTTGGCTCCAGGAGGAAGGATTCTTGGAGACCAAACATCGCAACACCCTTTCCAAATCTTGGTTGGCTCTCTCGGTTTGACCATTGCTCTGGGGGTGAAACCCTGAGGACAGACTTACAGTCGCTCCCAGTAGTCTACAGAATTCTTGTCAAAATTTAGCCACAAATTGGGGTCCCCTGTCGGAAACCACATCTATCGGGAGGCTATGTAAACGAAAGATGTGGTCTATGACGGTCAACGCTGTCTCCTTGGCTGAGGGTAATTTGGGCAAGGGAATAAAGTGGGCCACCTTCGAGAACCGGTCCACCACGGTTAAAACTACCGTGTTGCCCTGGGAGGGCGGGAGGGCGGTAATAAAATCTAGAGCGATGTGGGACCAGGGTCTCGAAGGAACCGGCAGCGGTTGGAGTAACCCATCAGGGGGCCGATTGGAAGTCTTACCAGTGGCACAAACCGAGCAAGCCAAAACAAAAATGTGAATGTCGCGAGCCATAAGTGGCAACCAGAATCGTTGCTTGACTAAAAATCTAGTACGGTTAACCCCTGGATGGCAAGCTACATTCGAGCAATGTCCCCACTGGATAACGTTGGACCTTAATCCCTCCGGCACAAATAAACGGTTCGGTCAAATATAATGGTCAAAAATACGCGACAAAGAATCGGGTTTGATATTCTTGGAACCCGGGCGGTACGAGATAGTAAAGTCAAAACGTCCGAAAAAAAGTGCCCACCGAGCCTGCCTGGAGTTCAACCTCTTGGCGGTGCTAATGTACTCTAAATTCTTGTGGTCAGTCCATACTATAAAAGGAATCCCCGATCCCTCTAACCAGTGTCGCCATTCCTCCAATGCCATCTTAACTGCCAACAATTCTCGGTTACCAATATCGTAATTTCGTTCTGCCGGAGATAAACGATATGAAAAATACGCGCAAGGGTGGACCTTGTCGTCTAAGGGAGAACGTTGAGATAACACCGCTCCTACCCCCACCTCTGATGCGTCGACCTCCACCACGAACTGACGTGTAGGGTCAGGGGTAATCAGAATAGGGGCTGAAATGAAACGGCTCTTCAGTTTGGCAAACACAGCCTGAGCTGTGTCCGAACACCTGAACGCAGTCTTGGCGGAGGTCAAGGCAGTCAGAGGTGCGGCTAGTTGGCTGAAGTTGCGAATAAAGCGCCGGTAGAAGTTAGCGAACCCCAGAAACTTCTGTAGGGCCTTACGGGAATCTGGGCTTGGCCATTCTACCACAGCCTTAACCTTCTCGGGATCCATGCGTATTCCCTCAGTCGACACGATATACCCCAAAAATGGAATTGACTGTGCATGAAATTCGCATTTCTCCGCCTTGACAAAAAGCCCATTCTCTAGCAACCTCTGAAGCACTCGTTGGACGTGCTGCACATGTTCACATGTTCGATCATATCTCGCAGCACGTCGTTGACGAGTGCCTGGAAGACCGCTGGGGAGTTGGAGAGCCCAAAGGGCATAACCAAGTATTCAAAGTGCCCTCTGGGGGTGTTAAAAGCGGTCTTCCATTCATCCCCCTCCCTGATCCGAACCAAATGATACGCATTGCGTAAGTCCAGTTTTGTGAAAATTGACGCTCCCTGCAACCTCTCGAAGGCCGAAGACATCAACGGCAAAGGATAAGTATTCTTTACCGTGATGTTGTTCAGTCCCCGGTAATCAATACAAGGTCGCAGAGATCCGTCCTTCTTTTCCACAAAAAAGAACCCCGCCCCCGCAGGAAAAGAGGAAGGGCGGATGAATTTGGAAGCTAGAGAATCAGAAATATATTTCTCCATAGCCTCCCTCTCTGGAACAGAAAGTGAATAGAGTTTGCCCTTAGGCGGAGACTTACCTGATAGTAAATCTATGGCACAGTCGTAAGGACGATGCGGAGGAAGAGAAGCAGCCCGAGACTTACTGAACACTTCCTTCAGATGGAGGTACTCAGCGGGCACGTTAGACAAATCCACCGCCTCCTCCTGCAACACAGACACAGACACAGACGGACAGGCAGACACTAGACAAGACTCATGACACCTTTTACACCAAGACAAAACGGAGTTAGAGAGCCAGTCAATGCTAGGGTTGTGGAGGAGGAGCCAAGGGTGTCCGAGGACAATGGGTGCCAGGGGAGAGTCAAGGATGTGAAGGAGTCCTTCAAGGAGTGATTGCCAGAGGTGATGAGTGTAATGTCTTCTGTGATGTATGATATGGTGGGAAGTTGCTGACCAGTGAGGGCGTGAACCGTGATGTGGTGCGGAAGAGGTCTGAGGGGAATGTGGAGCTTGTGGGCTAATGAAGAAAGGAATCCAGTAGTGCCTGACAGTGATGTGTCTGTGCTGACCACTGCAGCCATACCGGGAGGAGCGTAGAAGATGATGGTGATGATGATGATGATGATGAGGTCTTCTCGGCGGAGATCCCACCCGATAGTAGCCTCATACGTACTACCGGGCCTGGCCTTTTACCGGACAGGCGTGGGCTTGATGTCCGGCTCCCCCGCAGTAAAGGCAAAGGCCCAGGGACCTCCGCCTCTCCTTCTCCTCCCGGGAAAGCCGAGCTCGCCCTACCTGCATGGGCTCGTGATCGTAGACGGGGCTGGCCACGTCCCCGCCGCTGAACCGGTGCATTCACGAACCGTGACAGCGACTATGTATGGACCTGTGTGACATTCAATGTCACTGTGTGTTGTAAACTTGCTCTATGATGTCCTGTAGGTAGTTTTACCTGAGTTAAATGAGAACTAGTAACCATAACGCAAGTGCATATGACAATAGCATAATAGAATTGTTTTTTCTCATATACAGAAATAAATCACCACTACAAGTATTTGATTCACATAGTTTATTGAATACAGTGTAGGAGATACAGATTGTGCTTACCACAGTTCATTTGTCCATTTCATTTCCAAGACTTTTGCTATACATGCTAAAAATCTGATTAAGAAATGTAAAAAAGGAGTAAATATATTAAGATGTTTAACAGGGGTGGAATGGGGAGCTTGTAGAGTATCGTTGAAAAGAATATATAATACTTTACTAGATCAAGTTTAGATTATGGAAGTATGATTTACGGTTTTGCAAACGAGACTACACTCAAAAAGATTGAAGCAATACAAAATCAAGCTCTAAGAATATGTTGTGGTGCAGTCAGAACACCTCCCATAGCAGCTCTACAGATAGAAGTTGGTGTTGCTCCTGTAAAACTTCGAAGACATAAAATAAGACTGAATTAGTGGGTTAATATAAAAGGTCATAAAAAGAATCATCCAGTGAAGGGAGTACTAGAAGAATGCTGGGAACATGGGAACAAAAACATTAAAACATTTGGATGGAGTGTTCAAAGAGAAGCACAAGAAGCGGGTATTGAAGATTGTGATGTTAGCCCTACTGTGATATTATCCAGTATACCACCATGGATTTTGCCAATGCCAATAATTGACATACAAATTCAAATGAAAATTAAGAATGAAAAAGACATCATAAAGAATATTATAGCACACCAGTATTTAGATCAGACTTACTCATCATGGGTGCAAATATTTACTGATGAGTCTAAGGATCCTATCTCTGGAAGAACAGCAGCTGCTGTATATATTCCTAAGTTTCAAATTAGTATCAAGAAAAGAATAACTGACCATATCTCTGTATTTGCAGCAGAATTAGTTGCCATGATGGTTGCACTCCAGTGGGTAGAGGACGTAAAACCGAGATTAGTAGCTATATGTTCTGATTCATTTGCAGCAATCACAAGCCTCGTAAGTGGAAATAAAATATCAAGGAAAGTCATTATATATGAGATACTTGCAAGTTTGCTAAGAATAAGTAATGTAAGCTTAATAGTGTTTGTGTGGGTTCCTGCTCATTGTTTCTCGTATTAGAATAGGGCACACTCGATTAAATCATTCCTTGTTTAAGATAGGAAAACATGATACGGGAAAATGTAATTATTGTGATCAGGCAGAAACAATAGAACATGTTTTATTAAAAGGTTTAAAATATGGAAAAGAAAGGTTAGTACTTAAGAGGATAGTAAGAAAATTGGGTGTGGTAGTATTCAGTTTGGAAAGTCTATTGGGAAAGCAAGTAGAACAAGTTAAAATATATAGTGCGATAAGTATCTTAAACCAATAGGAGTAGATTGGAGAATTTGAAGTATAGGGGATAAAGTTGTTTATTTAGTTGCTTATTGTTTTTTAGTGCTCCACACTCCAATCCAGTAGGTGGTGGTAATGCAATGAAAGTTGGTTTGCCAACCGCCATAAAACACCAAACGAAGAAGAAGAAGAAGTAGGATAGTTCAGATGTAGGAGGCGAGGAGAGAGTCCCTGGGAAAGTGTTGCTTATGTAGTGGAGTTGCACATGCAGGTCAGGTTATGTTTTTCTGATTGCTTTGACCTTATGTTTAGTGCAGTTTATATTCTGTTGCATCTAAGGTTTTTTTGTTTTTTTGTTTTTCTTCCCACCAATACTGAGTGACTGTCACCGTGCACCGTAATAAAAGCACTGTTAACTATGACCAACTGTTTCCTCTGTCAATTGGAGCCTCCAACCGCTCAAGGCGTTCGTAACGCCTGCCCTACATCCCAGGACATTCCAAAAACTTAATACTATTCTTATTCTGTTTCATCTATAGCACACCTGTCCATTCAAGTTAATATGTTTTCTTGTGGTTCATATATATTTATATATGTGTATTTTATTCACATCTTATTTTTATTATCTCTGTGTTGTTGTCTCTGTTTACTGGAAGCTTGTGACACTAATACAAATTCACTGTATGTGCAAACATACAGTACTTGGCAATAAAGCTCTATCTGACTTCTGACTTCTTTAAAAGAACTGAATTCAACATCAATGCTCTACAAGGCTGTCCTGTAACCTCTATAATGTAGTTCACATCCACGGGACCCAATGCAGTTGAGACAGAACCATACTGAAAAGTGACAGAAAAATCTGCATAGATCTCTACCTGTGTGATTGTGCAATTGGGAATTGGAAAAACGTAAAAATTGTGGATGGGGGCAGGAAAAAATTAAGTTTGGCTATGGAGTTAAGCTCCACCACACTTGCTTGCAAGTTTCTAGTTATCCTGAAGACACTGATGAACTGGTTCAGGTTTGTTTAAGACCTTAGCTAAAATCTTCAGGAGGGTGAACCTCCAAAAAGCAGGACTGGACGCCTGTTCTAGGGTGTTACAACACAGCAATGTGTGAAGATATTATGTATTGCTGAATTTGTGGTTAATTCAAATACATTTATATCATGCTATTTTATGTTTTCATACTGCTTATGCCCCACTGACCTTTAGGTTTAGGAGTGGACTTCAGGCAAGTTTTCTTACAAATCTCATGGTACAAATTCTTACAAAAACACCACCTTTTACACTCTTAAATGTTATGCAAACCTCCACAACCTTGCTTCCCCTTAAACCAAGGTGTATAACTAGCACAGGTTAATCTGGAAATCGAGATCGGTTGAAAGGTACAGCCTCCTCTTACATTCCCCTTAAACTTCAGGTTCTCCCCAGGAGGCAGGAATTACGGGAGCCCTGTGGGACCCCTAAATATGAAACACCTCTTTGCCTCTGAGTCTCATGCTTATTAAAACAACACCCCCTACCCCAAACCTCCATTTCCTGCTAAGGGTCAGACTGCAGCACTCTTGAGCATTATAGACATTTTTTTTTTTTTTGCTGGTGCTTGTAGTGGGGGTGAGGGGTGGCTAGATGGAAAATTAAGCAGTGGCTGATATAGATCATACTTTAAATGCCCTCTTTGCACTCTTCAAAGAACCTGTGTTTGGAGAAGAAGGGATCTAGGTTTGAGAGTAAAAGGGTGGGCATCTGGGAACCGAAAATCATAGAGACCAGCAGAGCCGATTGGGGAAACATATTTTGTCTGTAGCTATTTTTCCATCACATTGTTTTTATGCACATTTAGATGTATTGAATCAGAAAGGAGTGATGGAAATGCCACATTTCAGAAAAAAATAAAATGCAAAAAGGTTTTTTTGCTGGCTTGAGGTGGTTTTTGCGAACAAAAGTTAATGCAAATAATGTGTGATGGAAACACATTAACCAAATAAATTACTGCATGCGCTTAAAAAAAGTAATGTGACTTTGTGTGATGGGATGACATAAATTGGCTAACCAGCAGACCAATCATTGTACAGCATTTGAAATGTTGTTATGGTCACTCTGAAAAGGCTGAGCAATGTCTGTTGTTACTGCATTTCTGCGAAGGTTAATTGTCTCCTAGAATTACCCTACATGACTGTGTTCCCAAAAGGCATGCGTCCACCTCCAAAAGCAATGTTTTCATTTATTGTTTCATCTGCTAGCTCTGAGGCGCATGCAATTTATTATAAATTATAATTGTTATATTCAATGGCTTCTTATTAATTTAGTGGCAGTATATCAGGTAGTGATGGTTTTGTTTTCTTTGACTCATTGGATGGAAAGGTGCTTTATTTGCAAATGGTTTATGTGATATTCCAATTCTGTTAAATTCACAACTTTTAATGTAAAAATAACTAGGGGTGCTGTTTATAGAGTAAACTCATATTTCACATGAGCATAAAGCAAACCAATTCTCAGTTTCATTTTATTCAAAAAAAAGAAAGAAAAAAAAGCATTTATGAAACTGATTAATAGCATGACTTTGGTTCTGTGTATACTTGGTCTTTTCCCCATTTTTTGACAGCTAAATAACTCTTGTGTTTGGCCACTTTGACAAGTTATGAATCATTCTTTCAAGTCTTATAATTACAATACCTGTCATAAACCCTTAATAATTCTTATAATCCGCTCTATTCAGAATTTTCAAGCATCCGATTTAAATAAGGGTTATGAAATGTTTGGTGTGGTCATTTGCTACAGTATGTGACCTTTGTACCTCAGGTGGGCCCATGACACGATGCCAGGGTGTTAAATGGATAGTTCACAGATACACACACACACTCACACACACACACACACACACACACACACACACACACACACACACACACACACACACACACACACAAAGAAATCGGTAAAAAAAAAATACAATAAAATAAAATAAAAATAATAATAATAATAATATGTTTGAATAATGCTGGCAAACAGTTGTCGGCCTTTGACTAACATAGCATGGAGAAATGAGAAAAGAAAGAAAAAAACAACAACAACCTGGAAGTCAGTGGGGACCAGAAAGAGTTTTGGTTATTTGAAACATATTTTGTGTTCAGCAGAAGAAAGAAATTCATACAGTTTTGGACTAACTTGAGGGTGAGTACAGTATATTGTAACAAAATGTTCCTTTTTTCTCTTTAATGTAGGTTCTACTGTAGGACCAATCCTGCTCCTGGAGGGCCAGTGTCCTGAGTTTAGCTCCAATTGCACCAACACTACAACCAAGTTGCAAGTTTCTAGTTATCCTGAAGACCTTAATTGACTGATTCAGTTGTGTTTATTTAGAATGGGAGCTAAATTCTTATGGGAGCTGGCAATTATATTATGTATTGAGGAACTGGTGGCTAATTGCAATGAAATTGTATTTTTTTTCACACAATTGCTTATGCCCCACCATTAGGAGTGGACCTTCATGTACAATTCTCAAAGAACAAATTCATGAGAAATCATTCAAAAAAGGCAGTGTCATTTTTTTTCTTCAGCCCAAACACTGAATTTAGACTGGTGAGTAATGGTAACCCACAAAAAGCATGAACATCAAGTTCCAAACATTCTCTGAGTGTCTGTCTGTGTTAACAGTGCTCATGACATAAATATCAGTGGTGTCAAAAGTATTGGCATTCATTACTCAAGTAGAAGTATAGATACTAGGGTTTAAAAAGACTTTTGTAGAAGTTGAAGTATGAACTCAAGCTTTTTACTCAAGTAAAAGTACTGGTTTAAAAAAACTACTTAAAGTATAAAAGTAAAAGTAATGTAAGGGGGAAAAAATGCCATTAAGAACAAAAGCTTAGGCCGCGCCACAGGGTCCTATTGTGCACTACCCCACCTCCTCAAAAAAAAAAATTTTTCTAAAGGCCATAGGCCATAATGACTATAATGTTATATTAAAATGTTCATGTTGAAAAATTTGGGATGCACTAGGCTACCTCTTTCAGCCGCACATATGCCCATTGAAAATGAACGCACATTAGTACAATGCAGATACATTAACGAACTAGATATGATGACTAGTTGCCTATTGTAATGGTGCAAAAAGTCAAACTTCAGAGGCATGTCATCAATAACATTTCATGGAATGTAAATGTACATCCAAGCTTAGTTGCAAGAATCTGTGAGGGCAATGGACAAGAACATTGGTGCAGGTTTAGTAACAATTACCCTTGTATGGTTGTCTATTTACAATAAACATCCTGTATTCGCTATATACGTCTGCTATGTCCAGTGTTGGGGGGGTAACGAGTTACAAAGTTGGTGTAGCCTACCTATCACAACATTGTCAATCACGTCATCAACCGCAAACGATAATTTATTAAAACGTCTCGTTACCACCTACAATAGCTTAATTTGTGGAGGACGAAGAGAAAGCACCCATTTGGTAAATGAGCCAGTGGGAAATAATAACTTTTAAGTAGGGTCCAGTGCCTTTTCGAAACTTTTAAAAAAAGTACTGGTGCCTAAACGGTACCTGAACGATACTTTAATAATAAAAAACATTACAAATATTTAAAATAAATCTATAGCTTTCACCTTGGATGCTCTCATTTCCCAAGTTGTGCTTCCTTTACTCTAAGACTAATAAATGTATTTCACAAACTGAGTCATTATTTAATACAAAACCACACATAATGTTTCTACTGTATCTCTGTCACTCACTCTGATATTTAGTTAAGATGAGTGCTGTCTGTCACTGTCTTTAATCAGTTCTGTGAATTACTGTATGCTCATTCTTTATAAAGTAGCAACAATATCGTTTTTAAAATACAGTACTGTGCAAAAGTCTTAGGCACATTAGTATTTTCACCCCAAAGATTTATCTGGATAGGCTTTTTTTTTTTTGTGAATGATGACAAGCCGGAATGAAAACAAGCCGAAATGAAATAGCAGTAATGAACCTATTTTTAAAATGTAAGGAGTAGAACGTACAGATACTTGCGTGAAAATGTAAGGAGTAGAAGTAAAAAGTATAGATACCCAAAAATTATACTTAAGCAATGTAACGAAGTATTTGTACTTCGTTACTTGACACCTCTGATAAATATGCATGGAAAATAAAAGAAAACTAATTAAAACAGAGAGGAAACAGACATTTTAAATTGACTGCAGTCAGGAGTGTGTCTTTTTAAAACTGCAGGGTTTTGTCTGACCATTTTCTTTTACATCAGAATCACTCAAGCAGTGACCCTTGACTGCGGATGAGAACTGAAAAAGCCAGAATGGCATTTGAAAGTGCTTTGTTGCCAAAATGATCCAAACTTGTTTCTGACCCAAATCATCAGTGTTCATGTAATAATTAACATCCCCATCATAATACAGCAATATTGTAATAATGTAATATTAATTAAATATGTAATATTAAGTTAATGTAGTTAACGTAATATTCAGTTGAAATTCATACTAAGTTATAGGGGTGACACCGAATAGTCAACGATTCGATGCTTCGATTCGAGGAGCCCGATTTGACTACCAATCTCACAGTCGAATATTCACACGTGTTATTGATTATGCCATTCTGACTATATGGGGGAGCTCAAATGTCTGATTTCACATAGAACTTGCGGTTTTTCTCCCAATAAGTTAATATGCATCCTATTATGATAAAGCCGTGAATAAAAATCTGAAAAGAAAGAAGCTTCAAACTAATATTTAAAAGTGCGTGAATAAATCCAACCACCCCTATAGATTTATGTTTCACTTTCCATAATCCGTGACCGACAGAGGAGCATCTTGGCGGAAGGGATTTAAAACTTTATCAAGACTCAAACTGACACAATCAGAGACTGTATTTTTTCAAACAGGTAAGGTACAAGTGATTTCAAAACATTTCAGCCGGTGTATATATATCGTGGATATATTATTTACGTGATATAAAATGTGTTTGGTTCAGTCAAGCGCTTAATTGTAGTACTACGGTGATATCTCTTCAGCGCACAGCGTGATCAGGTCAAACCAGGGGCGGACTGGGACCAAAAAGTGGCCCTCGACTTTCTGGCCCACAGCAGCCCACCACATCATAACGCATCTGCCCCTGTTTTGATGTCATTTATTAATTTAATATTTAAGTAAACAGTTTGGGGATTTTAACCAATAGGGCAACTGATCCTACGTTGAAACAAAAAAAAAAAAACCTGCGTGCAGCAGCTGTTCATTTAGCAAGTCCTAGTGAGCGATACATGCTCATTGTATATTATGATTTCCATCATTTAAAAAATATGTATATATTTGTGTACCGGGTGGGCCGGCCCACATTGGCCAGTGGCCCACCGAGAAAAGTCCCGGTGCTCCAGATGGCTAGTCCACCCCTGGGTCAAACTACAATGCAGAATATTAATAACTATGACTGGACTGTCACATCCATAACATTATAATTAAAAGACCATTATAATAAAACGCTGTGAATCTTTAGAGTTTAGCTGCCGTGTTTCTGCACATTGTTTCGTGAAGAACACGTCCACAAAAGTAGTTCGCATTCAGAGCCGCACAGACACATTCTTTACATTCAGGCTCTTTTTGCAGATAGCCTATAAGTCTTAATATTAATGTTATGTTGTATAAATAACGAAGCGTATTCTACATTAAATTATGAGTTTAATACCATTGATTAAAAACGTGCTATCAAATGCTCACTCTACTGGTCATCTTCAGCGCACGCAGCTCAAAACAGAAATGCAGAACATTAATAACTTCTGTCATATAGGCTAACTTTATAATGAGAGCACTGTTGTAAAATTGTGAATTGTTAGGGTTTCGCTGACTGCTGGGTTTAGTGTTAAAGGGTTAGTTCACCCAGATAGCAAAATTATGTAGTTAATAACTTACCCTCATGTTGTTTCAAACCCCCAAGACCTCCGTTTATCTTTGGAACACAGTTTAAGATATTTTAGATTTAGTCCGAGAGCTCTCAGTCCCTCCATTGAAGCTGAGTGTACGGTATACTGTCCATGTCCAGAAAGGTAAGAAAAACATCATCAAAGTAGTCCATGTGACATCAGATGGTCAGTTAGAATTTATTGAAGCATCGAAAATACATTTTGGTTCAAAAATAGCAAAAACGACGACTTTATTCAGCATTGTCTTCTCTTCCGTGTCTGTTGTGTGAGAGAGTTCAAAACAAAGCAGTCTGGATATCCGGTTCGCGGACGAATCATTCAGTTCACCAAATCGAACTGAATAATTTTTTTTGACTGAACTGCTGTGAAGAGAGAACTGAAGATGAACACCAAGCCGAGCCAGATAAGAAGAATCGAGGAGCTGATGATACTGCGCATGTGTGATTCAGCGTGAAGCAGACTGACACACAGAGAGCCTGAACCGAACTGATTCTTTTGGTGATTGATTCTGAACTGATTCTGTGCTAGTGTTATGAGCGCGGGTAAACCGAAGGCTTGAATCAAGGGCAATCATCGCAAATGACGCCATTACGTCGAGCACAAAAGAACCGGTGAACCGTTTTCTTCAACCGGTTTATTGAATCGAACTGTCCGAAAGAACTACTGGTGATCCGAAAAACCGATGCAACCGGTTCTTGACTCGTGAACGAGTCAGTCTTTTGTTCGTTATCTGGCTCGGCTCGGTGTTCATCTTCCGTTACCGTTGACAGGCCTGTGAGCTCTGCACATGGTCTTTATTGTGACATGCCTTCACATGTGCTCATTAGCTCATGGTCTCTGGAATTCCTCTCAATGCATCCACCTCAACAGCACTCTCACTTTCCAGGGAAATTGTCCAGTCCTAATGGTTCACACATGCCACTTGTTAAATTGAACAGCTGAAAGAGAAGGAAAATGAATCTAAGACTTGCCTCCTCCTCTGTTTTCCTCCTTCTCTGGTCCCCACTATTATTGCTTGTGTGTCCTTGACTCTACACTTAGCGAGACCTTGACTGTGGGTTGGACATTCTATAAAATATCACTCTAAATTAGGCAATCTTAATTATATTTGGTACCAGAATCTGAAAACATCATTAAGGTCTATCAGTACAGGGATAACTGTAGAAGTGAAGTTCTCTGTCCAAATCAACCCACATTCTTACTGACTTGAGAGTGGAATGATGACATAACTGTCTTCAGTCCTACATAACAAACCCACAAATAAACATAGTACATTGTGGAAGTGCTGTAGTCAAGACCGGCTCATTTGAGTCTGAGTCAATACTGAAACTAGATGGTTGAGTCCAAGTCATGACTGAGACCAAGACCATGAAAATGTGGTCATTGATTTGGTTTTGAGACAGACAGTCCATTCTTAAAGAACAGCAATACTGTTGTGCTCATCACAGCATGATTTCCCGTGTCCCCGGAGGGACTGGTCAGCAATGCATGGAGAGGCGGCGCATCTCCGAGCCGCTATATCTTGGCTGCTGGTGATAGGGGGCATTGTGGGCGAGAGTGAGGAGGCAGTGTGACACTCATTGTGAACCCACAAGCCTGATAACCTGGAGGAACAGGAAACTGCTATTTTTTTTAAGAATGTGGGTACCAATGGGCATTGGACCAGCGGTAAAACAGAAATAAAAATGGAAAAAAAGTATTTTATGCTTGGCCCTAATCTGGAGGAAGGAGTTGCACTATTCTTTCCATCTCCTGATAAAGTGTAGCTTCCAACATCTTGGGGTTGTCAATGTCAGGGCTGCTTTGTCGACTTTTTAGAGGACTTAGGTGCTGGCTGGGACACTGGGGGTGGCACAGTACTCTAAAAGGCTCGACGCACCATCCTCGATGGTGACTCAACATGGGGCCGAGGTGCTCTCAAGGATGCAGGGGGGGGCACTCTTGGTGACAAGCAGGCTGAGGCATGGTCTGCGGTGAAGCAGTGGCAGCTGGCAGCACAATGTGCTGGATGACCTCAGTCTGTCTCTGAACTGCCGAGAACTGCTGGGCAAAGTCCTCGACAGTGTCGCTGAATAGGCTAACCTACCAGATGGGAGCATCAAGAAAGAGCACTTTGTTGACATGTTTTTTCTCAGCATGGTTAAGCCAAATATGGTGCTCTTGGGCCACAAGCTTGGACATTGCCTTCCTGAGGGACAGCGCCGTGACTTTTGTTGCCCGGAGGGCACCGTGCACATTTCCTGAATCAACCCCGGGTCAGAACTACCCTCGTGCATTTGTTTGAGCCTTGGCTTGGTGGACCTGCAGGATAGCCATGGTATACAGGGCAGAAGCGACTTGGCCTACAGCACCATAAGCTTTGGTTGCAAGAGCGGCCGTCATCGTACATGCTTTGGATGGGAGACTCGGACGATTCCTCCAAGTGGTGACATTTTGCAGGCACAGGTGCACCGCAACCGCTCTCCACCTGGGGAATGTCCACGCACCCCTAGCCACACCACCATTGAGGGTAGTGAGGATGGAGGACGGAGATGACCAGCTTCTGGCCAAAAATGTGGTGTCCATGACTTTATCAGCTCCTCATGCACCTCAGGGAAAAAAGGCACCGACACACAGCGCAGTTGTGAGCCGCGCCCCACTCCAAGAAACCATGGTCCAGCTGTGAGGGCTTGAGACTGGGTGGTGTGTTTCAAGTCAGATCAGAAAGGCTTTGTAGAGAAGAACCCACTCAGCTCCGAAGCAACAATCTGAATGATTGGATGCACCTGTCGCCTATTTATACCCGTATGCATGGGGAGTGACATAAGTCATAGTGACTGACAGATAGGCAATTGCAGTTTTATAGCACTTGAGACCAGAGTCTTGGTTTAGATTTGGACTTGACCCTCTTCTGGTCTTGGTCTTGACTTGGATGTGACTCTCTTCTGGACTTGGTCTTGACTTGGACTCAAACCTCCTCTGGTCTTGGTCTTGACTTGGACTCAACCCTCTTCTAGTCTTGGTCTTGACTTGGACATGACCCTTTTCTTGTTTTGGTCTTGACTTGGACTCAAACCTCCTCAGGTCTTGGTCTAGATTTGGACTTGACCATTTTCTGGTCTTGGTCTTGACTTGGACTTTACCCTCATCTGGTATTGGTCTTGACTTGGACTCGACCCTCTTCTGGTCTTGGTCTTGTTTTGGACTTTACCTTCATCTGGTCTTGGTCTTGACTTGGACTCAAATCTCCTTTGGTCTTGGTCTTGACTTGGACTCGAATCTCTTCTGGTCTTGACTTGGACTTTACCCTCCTCTGGTCTTGGTCTTGACTTAGAATCGACCCTTTTCTGGTCTTGACTTGGACTTTACCCTCTTCTGGTCTTGGTCTTGACTTGGACTCAAACCTCCTGGTCTTGGTCTTGACTTGGACTCGACTCTCTTCTGGTCTTGGTCTTGACTTGGACTCAAACATCCTCTGGTCTTGGTCTTGACTTGGACTCGACTCTCTTCTGGTCTTGGTCTTGACTTGGACTTGACCCTCTTCTGGTCTTGGTCTTGACTTGGACTCAAACCTCCTCTGGTCTTGGTCTTGAATTGGACTCGACTCTCTTCTGGTCTTGGTCTTGACTTGGACTTGACACTCTTCTGGTCTTGGTCTTGAACTGGACTCAAACCTCCTCTGGTCTTGGTCAAGATTTGGACTTTACCCTCTTCTAATCTTGGTCTTGACTTGGACTTGACCCTCTTCTGGTCTTGGTCTTGACTTGGACTCAAACCTCCTCTGGTCTTGGTCTTGAATTGGACTTGACTCTCTTCTGGTCTTGGTCCTGACCTGGACTTGACCCTCTTCTGGTCTTGGTCTTGACCTGGACTCAAACCTCCTCTAGTCTTGGTCAAGATTTGGACTTTACTCTCTTCTAATCTTGGTCTTGATTTAGACTCAACCCTCTTCTAGTCTGGACTTGATCACAATTTTTTTTAATTAGTTTCAGTTCTAATTCTGTGGATATTTTAACTCTTTCCCCACCAGTTTATTTTTATTTTTTTATTATTATTATTTTTCAGCCACCACCAGCATTATTTTTTATCATTTTAACAAAAGTCGAATGGCCCCCAGAGTATTTTGTTGCATAAATATCTGGACTTGCAATATGCAAATACACAGAACAGAGCCTATGTTTTTAAACAACAACAACAGCAAAATCAGTTTTATCCTAGCTTCATGTAGTCTTTTCTATCAATACTTTGTCTGGAGCAGATTCAGAATGATAATCACAACATGGATGGAATAGATTGCTTCCATCAAAACATCCAAAGCTTGCACGTTCCTAAACCACTCCCTGGATCATAATTTCATTTAGTAAAGTTAGGCAGTTTTATATACTGTTTAATGCTTGATTATGCAGTTAATTCACATAAGCATCTGATTTCATACGTGAACACTTGTTTCTGCATCTTCTTTGTGTGCTTTGATCCAGATGTTCAATACTCTTTCAGAAGATGCATCATATCAAATCCTACTGTACACCAGATGGAATGCCAGAAAATTATGTTGATGGCAGGAAAAGAGTTGAGTAACACTTTACTTGAAGGGGTGTGCATAAGAATATGACACCTTCATAATTATAACACATGTCATGAATATGAAGGAGGTTTTATGGACATTTATGACAACTGTCATTAAGTGTCATTCGCTCAGTTATGTCATTTTTATGCAAAGACGAAATTGTTTGAGACACCTTTGTTATGACAACTTGACATAAACCAATACATCAAAACCTGTCAGTATCTTTGTCATGACAGCTTGACATTACCAAGACAACATAACCTGTTATAAATCTTTCATGAACATGACACAGCAGATTAATTATCAAACTTAAGAAATTACTTATCTTTATGGGTTAACATTACATCAAACTGTCATATGGTTGATTTTGACATTGGCTGTAACAAGACCATTATAATTGTGTCATGATTCATGAATATTTTTCTGACCACTATTATTCATTGGTAGAAATTACATTTGTCATTAAAATGTCATTAAGTGTTTATACTCTGTCAGATAATTTTATAACAGTGTCATGAATAATTTTCTTGACCTCAACTACAGTGGTACAAATTGAATTTGTCATTTAGGAAATCAAGTCATTGAAAACTCAACTCAAAATGCAACACGTTCTCATTCTCAATGCATCACATATTGAAGCTTGGTCAGGACCACTTGGCGTCACTCTTTGATGCTCAAGGAACCCCAGTGAGTGTAATTTCTCGACATGCAAGTCCTCCGTTGTTTTCAGTTGTTTGTCTTAATGGTTTGCATGAATTTGTAAAAAAATAAAATAAAAGAATAATAATTTTTTATAAATTTATACTTTCATTGGAGCACAAAACCTACCCTGAATCTACCCAGTTCTGAAAAATATAAAACATGTAAAGAGGCTTCTTCTGATGGTATTATTTGAATTTGCTCACAGACTGCAGCACGCAGGAAGAACTTTAGGCAGAAGTCTGCAGGAGATGGCGATTGCATCTATTCCTCTCACAAATCAATCATTTTGCCTCGAAAGACATGGAATATTAATACTTTTGAATAAATTATGACGGTAGTTGTATCTGCATGTAATATCTTGTGTTTTGTTGAAAATTGGTAGGTCAAGGGATAGGGTTAGGGTTACATGCTTATAAATGTGTAAATAATATAATATAAATAAAATGGTTAGGTGTAACTTACGCCATAATGATGGTTTCTTAAGTAGACTTATCCATAATGTAAAAAAGCATGTCAAGAAAATATGAATATTTGCGGGATGCTATAATTAACTTATTTTGCAGTGATACCAAACACTACATGGCTTAAACCACCACTGTACGGTTTTCATTTTTGTTTTGGGTGAATCGCTATTCAAATGCAATAAAATATAGTCTTATCAAATTTAATTATTATTTTTAATAATATTTCCCAATTTATTTTATTTTATGGTGCATTTTGACAGAGTATTAACACTTCATGACATTTTAATGACACATTCAATTTCTACCAATGTAGTTGAGGTCAAGAAAATTATTCATGACGCTGTTATAAAATGTTAATACGCTGTTAATACACTGTCAAAGAGTATTAACACTTAATGACAAATTCAGTTTTACCACTGAATAAAACTGGTCAGAAAAATATTCATAAGACAATTATAATGACCTTATGACAGCCAATGTCAAAACCAACCACATGACAGTTTAATTGTAATGTTAACCCATAAAGCTAAGTAATTTCTTAAATTTGATAATTAATCTGCTGTGTCATGTTTATGATAGATTTATGACAGGTTATGTTGTCTTGGTAATGTCAAGCTATCATGACAAAGACACTGACAGGTTATGATGTATTTATGTCAAGTTGTCTCAACAAATACATCTCAAACAATGTCATCTTTGCATTAAAAATGAAATAACTGAGCAAATGACACTTAATTACAGTTGTCAAAAACATGCATAAAACCACCTTCATATTCATGAAATATGTCATGTCATGATTATGAAGGTGTCATGTCAGTCTTATGCACAGGCTTTCAAGTAAAGCTACAGAGTCAACATCTAAAGTAGTGCTGTCAAATGATTTATTGCACGATTTATTAATTCATTCCTTCAATGAACTAAAATGTGCACACGATTACTATTGGGTTCCCTCGATTTACTATTTCGTTCACTCGATTTATAAATTGTGTGCACGATTTACTAATTCTTTCCCTCGATTTGAGGGAACGCAATAGTAATTGTGTGCATGTTTTAGTACATTGAGGGAACTAATTAGTAAATCGTGCGCACAATTTATCAATTTTTTCTTGCATGTCATGTGCGGAGATCGTACTAATCTAAAGTAATTTCATTCAGTCTTTATTCCACTTCAAAAGGTTTGGATGAAACACTGTGGATAAGAATCCAACACAACATTTGGTTTTCATCAAACACATGAATAATCTCACAGTATCATCCACATATTGTGAAAATGACTGGAATTTACAGTACATTCTGTTCTTGCCTTTCTAGTTTCATAAGCCATGCAAACACTGAACAGTACGCATTCTCCCATGGCCAATTTTGGGAAGAATATTGTCAAACATGTCCCTATTATTTAGCTTCAGACAGGTTATGTAAATGGTATTTTCTAAGCAGAAACTGTCATCAATCTGATACTGATTTGAAAAGACATCAGTACAATCCTTCCATTAAATTTGAGAAGTATCAAATTCTTTCAAATTCACGTCAGATAACTTGACCTTTCCAGCCAGCCATTCATACTACTAAAAGCCTGTTTCATTGCTAAAGTTTATGTATCAGTAGAGTCTGTGAACTCACTTTAGGTTTAACTCAATTTTACCTCCACACATTTATCAGTAATGACAAAATGTTTTATTCCTGGAACAAATTATTTTGCACATTATCCTCCTGACCCTTTTTGGTTTCTTTTAATCGTGTGTTAAACACATCAACTCAATTTATTATTATATTCTTCCTCTACTACCCTCGCCAATTGCATCTATAGTGCCAAATCAGTTTACTCTTTTATTCACAATGCCTTACATTCATTTACCAAAGAAACCTTTGAAATGGATGACCAAACAAAGTTTGTAGAAAAGCATGCTTATCTAAATCACAATCAATATGATAAACCAGTCATTTATAATCAACTGCTAAGACCTTACAGCAATCCTATGCTGGGTAACCAAGACTTGCTTGAAAAAAAAGAAAGTTTCATAACTGATGCATTTTGTGATATACAAAAAAGACAGGTATGACAGAAAATAAAGTATACAGAGAGATCATTCATTGAATGTAATATTTATAACAATAATTTTCAAAATCTTGAACTTTGAAGCTCGTTTTCAAAAGTTTCTGTTTTCAGGCCTACAAAATGCTGTGGTTGTGTAAATGAATGGTCAATATATATATATATATATATTTACTATTTTTTCTATTTTGTTTTTTATTTTATTTTATTTTTAAGTTGTGTCTTGTAAACAACCCCTGAGTTTCATTCTGCATTTCTTCTATTTGCCATGACATATACACTTTCTACCCTACATCATATACACTTTTCACATTTGTCTCCTGAACACTTTCATTTTAACATGACATTTTGTAAATTATAAATAAAGGTAATGGACTAAATTGAATGGTAAAGCAAAACAACTGAGGCCACTGAATAGTTTAAATGTAGTCAATTATTCTTTATTGATAACATGAGGCTACACAGAGTAAACCTGATCCCTATTCCTGGCCTCAGGTGAAGTGAGGCACGATCTGTTTCATAGGAAATCTTAGAAGCACATGGGCCACGTGCTCATATATATATTACCCTCTGCGTGAAGCTGAGACACATGGGAACCCTTTATGACCCATTACTGTAATTTGTTCCGTCACCCTCTGCCTGCGTTTAATCCATGTCTTAAAGAGGGCTGCTGTTGCCAGGGAACAGCTATTGCCACGCTCACAGTAGCATCTGTGTCCCGGCAGTCTGCTGAAGCAGATGAAATGTGCGCACGACACCTGTGACTGAACGTCCTGTCAGGCACAAAACACCAGTCATTAGCTTCCATGTCATGAGTGAACACTGCTTCAAAAAGACAAAGGGTTTAGGATTAGAACACATGCACCAACTGATTTTGATTTTTTTGAATAGGACTGCTTTACCACAAGTTCTGGTAAAATTTCATTATATTATTAATCTTAACATTATCACTATTTTTTTGTGCGTCCTTGTTACACATTATCTGTACTTACTATTATAATAACAATTAATTATGCATACTTACATGCAATCCAAACCCTAATCCTAACTCTGACCATATAGTGCTAATTAATATAACTCAGTGCTTAAATGTATATTTACACTGTAACAAGGACACATTAATATAAAGTGTAACCCAATTTAGAATAGGGAACACATTTTCATTGTTAATTAAGAGTTTTCCCTCAAATAAGCTCCCAATGTGCTGCTTATTGATAGTTAATAAGGTAGTTGTTAGATAAGGGATATAAAATATGGTCATGCAGAATAAGGAATTATTATATGATTTATAAACAGCCAATATGCAAGTAATATGCATGCTAATAAGCAGCTAGTTAATATTGAGAATTGGTCCTTTTTTAACTACACCTCATATATGATAACATATACTGTATATGGATAATTTATACAGAAAAATTAAATACACCGTTAAAATAAGAATTCATTAAAATAACTAGAATAAATATCATTAAATAAATGATATTCTTATTTAGCATATTAAATAAGACATTCAGCAAATAATCAAGAAAATTTATTTATTTATTTTTTATTTTATTTTATTTATTTTCAAATTACCACATTTTGGAAGTAGTTCAGTCTCAACCACTCGATTATAAACCATATAATGGATAAATTGCCTTGAAGGAAAGTGTCCAGAGCACTAAGCTTTTGTGGATGGGCTTCCATTTTCCCAAGGATTTTGCAGATGTTACTCATAATTTAGGAAAAACGTTCCGTTCTCATAAATATGACTGTAACCATCAAAGGCGTTTACCTTCAGAAACCATCCAGAAATCACTACCCAAGGCATTTCATAATTTGCTCTTTTGACATAAAACTGAGATGAACGGGGAGCAGATTCAAACTCCACAGGCAGAGATTTATGTTTTTCTCATGAGAAAATTCATCTATTCATGTTCGCCTAACACATAGCAGCTGATGCATTGCCTTTACTTGATTACTGTGCTCTTACACACACAGAGGTAGATACTTAACTGTTGCTATGGAGTGTATTTGGATTTCATTTGTGTACCTAAAAACAAGAGCTGACATAGACCACTAATCCAACCCAGCTAACCAGTGTCTGATTTCTTAATCTAGATAATCGTTGAACTTATCATCAGCATGACTAGTCGTGACTCACCAGTTAGTGAATGATTCCCATATTGAGATTCATATATCATGCATGTTTCCTCCATTTCCTTTTGATATTTTATATAAAAGAAAGCTAAAGTACATCTCTTGAAAATCACCCGGTAGTCTGGAACAACATGTCAATTCTATTACAGGACAACAGTCAGTCACTGGTCAAGAAGATGTCAAAAGCTGGAAAAATGTCAAGCAGAAAAAGTCCTGAGATTGCAGCTATAGAACAAAAGAACATTATGAAAATATTCCATATGACCGAAGCTTTACAGATCCAAAGAAAATATTAGACTGAAGTCAATAAGCAGTTTAATGTCAGTTCCATAGTGACAACTTACACCATTCAGTATACCTTACAAGAAGTCAGTGTTTGTTCAATGAACTGTATCTGCAATTACAGTGGAAGTAAAATAGCCTTTTTTTCTGAGACTTTAAGATATGTGTGCACTGGAGTAAAAAGTATGATGGTGCCCCTTGTGTGCACATGTAATTCAATTTTTTTTTTCTGAACAAGGAGTCAGTGCCATGCCTTTTCAAATCAGCCTCATTTTACACCTGAAGAGCTTATCATTTTGAGCTATTAAGAACTTCAAAGATCTGCTTTACTGAAAAAGAGTAATATTAAATTGAGACAGATTTCATTGTGTTTGAAATGTACTGCTGAAGGTGTGATGAACAGGTTCCCCGCTGAGCAAGTTTGATAGAGCCCAATATGATTCAAATGGTCTCCATGTGAGTAAAATAATAATGAGTTGATGAGCTGGTGTCAACCTGCATAAAACACACGCAGGTGTTCTCATGCACAGAAATCTCTGTAGTTATTATCAGTTACAATTTCAGAGCTTGAGAAAATAAGACCTGATAGCCAGTGACAAGCTTGTAAATCATTTAACCAATAAACACAAAAGACCAGGGCCCGGTTTCCCAAAACGTCCTTATCGCTAAATAGTTCTTAACCTATTCCTTAACCTCTCTCTTAACCTTATGGCACGATTCCCGACACGTTCGTACGCTAAGTATATCTTCTGTAAGTCACACTTTCGTAAGGTTGGTCTAGACCATTCATATCTCTCTCTTAGCGTTGTTTGAGCTCCAGATGCTACTGTACAGCAGTCTTTAGAAATCAGCACAGCGCAGTGCAAGTCAAACTATGGTATGTTGACAGTGGCTCAACAATGATTTTATGTTGTGGACATTTTAAGACTCATTATAAAATATGTTCGCAATGGATACAGGCCTATTTATGAAGTTGACTTTATGTGCTATCAAAACTAATGGTAATTAGCCTAGGCTATTTTGTAATGTAATTAAAGCGTTTAAATTGGCAATCACTTTTGATAATTAAAATCTGGCAAACAATTTGGCTTTTAAATGGTTAAGATCTTTAAATGGGAAAGCATGGTGGTGTCCAGTAAGCGACCAACTATGGCAGTGATCCAACGTGTCCTTAAGTTAATCAAAGACGGAGACGGACGCGGAGTCATTTAGTCCATGTCAATTTTTTTATTCGGCAAAACAGAAGCCCTTTTGACATTTTGCCTGACATGGCTATATAAAAAACAATTCGCCTCCCGAGACAACTCATTATGGAGCTGCTGGACCTTCTCAGACCTGCGCTTGCCAGGCTAATGCTGTAGAATTTTGCTTTAAGCCATGAAGTTCAGCTACGTTATTTTATTTTTTTTTTTGCTACAGGGAGCTTCATCGAGGTTGTGGGAGAGGGCTACGGCCTAATCAAGACCTCTGTGTGGAGGTGCGTCCACACTGTCACCAACGCCCTTCTGTGCCATGCCGGGGATTACATCCTGGTGGATGGCACACTCATCCCTATCGCCAATCCATCAGTGATTGATCAGGCGTACATATCGCGAAAGGGATACGCGGACATAAACATGCAGGTTATAGTGGACCATAGGGGTGTGATCTCTGACCTGGTGGCAAGGTCCAGCAAATCTTCAAGTTCCTCTGACGAGAAGCTTGGTGCCCTTTTTTACGTTGCTTCCCCAGCATATTCTGTATCTAACTCTCTCTCTCTCTGTTCATTGTAGATGCTTTTTATTGAAAACATTAACCAATGGCAATCAATACCGCATTAAACGGAAGTAACTGCAGCTGCTTGCCAATCAATTCTGATTGTAAAGTACCTTACCATTAATATAAAAGTGTATTATATCATTTTTAGAAGTCGAAGAAGCGACACAAGTGGAACAACAGGATAAGGAGGGTGGATGATTAGCGAGGGATACCCCGTCACAACATATCGTGTGAACATATTACTGACCATTTGATAATTTAATTTATAGTCTATATTTTACTGATAACTTAAACTATGTTAAAATAAATGTTCCTGTAATAATTTGAGGAATGTTTCATTTGCATAGAATGTGTTGTCTTTCTTAACGCTGTATTGCACCTTCGCGTGAAGTGGAAAATCGATTCCTGAGCAATCGATGCCAACTAATTCAGCACCCTCACTCGGGACAGCGCTCTTGTAACGTCGGACGTAAGAGGCAGCGTGTTAAGAAGCTTCCTAACGGACAATTCGGGGAACACACTTAGCAACATGAACAACTTTGGTAAGATATATCTTTCGAGGCCTTCATAGCGCGCTAAGAGTGAGCGTTTTCGGGGAACCGGGCCCTGGGTTATTGTAATGTATCGTTCTTTTCATAATTTTAACTGTTTGCACCAAAACTATTGAAGAAATGATACGTTACAGTAGGCAGTACAAGAAAGGAATGCTGGGATTGACTTTCTTTATTCATTTAAGAAGAGAAATACTATGGTTTCAAAAACCAAGTACCAGTTTTGGTTCCCCGAGTAACCTTTCAGTGACAGTTCTAAAACGAATAATTCTAAGAACCTTTTGTGGAATCGAAAGATTCAATAAAGATGGAGCAATCAATACCAATAAAGAACCATTTTTAAACAGTGTAAAAAATATTTAAAGGTGACATATCATGGAAATCTGACTTTTTCTGTTTAAGAGGTATAATCGGGTCCCTGATGCATCTACCGATCTAGAAAATCTGAAAAAGAGAAACAGAAAATTTTTTTTAGTAAGCCTTTCTCTGCATCCTTGTGTAAAAATGAGCTGCTCAGATTTTGCTCTCACTGTGATGTAAAAAGGGGATTAAAAAAAAAATTATATTACTGCACCTCTGCATGTTTGCACCCATGGAGATGCCATTCTATATTCTATACTCATCAGTTCTATAACACCATGGTGAAAGACATGAGGTTTAGTAATCAGATTCCACTTGACAGTTGCTTTCTATACACATACTTTGGATTTGTGCACTTAGAAATCTGTATATCATAAGTTTAAACAAATATGGTTAAAAATACATGATTTCAGCATGAATAAACAAACAAACAAACAATCATTCAAATGGAATTTGGAAGGCACCCCGTGGCTGTTTATGGTATAATGCCCTAAAGAAAATCTCACAAAAACTCTCCTTTTTTTCTTCAAATTTGGGACATAACTTATTTAGACATAAGGCGTTAATTGTATAGGAAGAACAACAACAACAACAACAAAAACCTGACACTAGCTTTTCTAATCTTTTTGTATTCTATCTATTTGTTTTATTTTTTGTTTATTATACAATTAACAAAAGCAAAAAAAATGTAAATAAAAAGAAGGCCTCTAACACTAGCTTGCTCTATTCGTTTTCTATTCTTTCTGTTTTCTTCTTATTTTATTCATTTTGCTATGTGTAGTGCATTAAGCTAACTGAGACTTATTATAGCACTTGTATATCATTTCTCTTTTGATGATTTTGATTGCTTCCATTGTCCTCGTTTGTAAGTCGCTTTGGATAAAAGTGTCTGCTAAATGACTAAATGTAAATGTAATTCCACTTCTGCAATAATCTGCAGATTGTCCACTTAAGAGAGTCCAGCCTTAGGTCTTTATTCCAAAGCATTATAAAAATTCAAGTTTGTATAGTGCACTTTCACATCTGTTGAAAAATGGGGGGTGACACTCAAGATTTTAAAGAAATCAATAATACATTTGACATTCTCAGCCAGGATTCTAGGGTGTTTTGGATGGTTGCCATGCCATTGCTATGCAGTGACTTTTTTTTTTTTTTTTTTTTTACTCACCAGGCCAAAATATCTTCTCAAAAATTTCACTTCAAGTTATTTATCTTAAAAATGTTCTCACAAGACTTATCACAGTAAAAACTGCAGACAGCAGAGACAGAAAGAGAGCAAAAGAAAGAGAGTTTCTGAGAATCTCTGGAGGAGATCACACAGATGCTGAACCTTTGCCACTTACATGATGAAATATGAGCCCGCATTATCTTTCGCGTTGGTCTGTGAGTCCACGGGCTGTCTGTCATTACTGTTTTTGGCAGGCGTTTTCCTCAAACAGGCTGAAAATCAAATGAATCACACTGGCCAACCGACGTAACCCACAAAGACATGCTGACAGTCTCCATCTCATCTTTACAACCCAGCAGTACAAAAGCCTGCATCTGAAAGACATTAACAGTGGAAACCTGGTTTTGGTTTCCTAAATTAATTTATTCCAAATAAACATGTCGCTTTACATTTTAACAAAATATAGAGAGTATCTCTATCAAAATAACAAGAAAAAAAAAGAAGTTTAAAACATGAAATACAAAATAGCAACTGCTGCTGATAGGCCTTGGCTTGTTGCTACAAAAGAAAACTGGAGCTGCCAAGAGCATTAAATGCCTAAACATACCAAGAGTGAATATTTACTATGATTACATGGCTGCAAAGATGGCAAACACTGAATTACTATCCACATATTTACACCAAAATGTAAAAAAAAAAACACACACATATATATTTAACATTTATAGACTCTCAATATAACAAAAAATTAATTTCTAGTAGCTTCCATTAATAACAATAACACATTTTGCATCATATTATAATGTCTATTATAAGGATTGTATCTTGCATTTCAGTGAATAGGAAATCAAAACTGAACTTCGTTTTTAAATACACATTGTGCATAATTAACTGAAGTACATCATTCCAGATTAAAAAAATAAAATAAAAATCTTGGTTAAAATGTGACGCGTCTGGTAACGTGACAAGCAGCTGAAGGCAGCACTGTCTGTGGCTGTAGGTGAGCACCTCTCCAGCCCGGCGTCTATGTGTGGGATGCATAATGAGCTAATTAGAGGAATTATGTAATGAAAAAGGAAAGCTGACCTTCCACTGTTCTATTAAACTGACACACACACACACACCTGACTGAGGTACTCTAAACACTAGACCAACATGCACGTCCACATCCCACAATCCCACTCACAGATCAGGGACATTTATGACATCATAATCACTAGGCAAAGTCTGCTCAAATTGCGAAAGAAATAATCACAATACAGCTGATGTAGTGGACTGAGTAATCGCTGCATGTGAATCAAAGATCACACACGTAGGCTATATGATGCATATACAGCAACACCCAAATCAATTTGACATTACAAACAGTATGGCATACTTAAAAGTAAATTAATGTTCTCATTTTATAGCACACCTTTCTGTGTGATCTGTTAACAAATGATGTCTTACATAGGTGGAGGGTGAACCAACTCCAGGGTAAGGCTAAAAGCAGCCAAATGCAATAAACATCATAAACCCCTCTTTGTAGGCAACAACCAGACATGGGTGTCATGTAGACTAATAAAATATGTTTAAATGACTGAATTTATATTTAAAGTGATTACATTTTATTAAAAACATTAGAAATTGTTTATTAGGCTAAATAATGTTTCCTTTCCACGGTTATTCAAACAGCGAATAAATTATATAGAAAGTGACATTATCAATAACTTTTATCTATGGGGAGTTTAAGCAATCTCAAAAAATGTATAAAAAGTAAATAAAATGAACCTGTCGATGTAAATCACTGAAGCTGTATACACTGTGAAATTAATCTCTTACATTTTACGTGCATTTGTGCTTTGTTGTTTATGATGAGAGTATTCAGTCAGAGAACGTGCGCACAATCAAAACTGGTGAGTTTCAGCGATGACTCATCTGATTGGCCATTGCATTCCTAAACTCAACAGAATTCTGTGTGATTGGTTAAAATGCGCAACACTTTTAAAACGCCTAAAAAAACGGTTCAACATGAGAAGATCTTAATTTGATGCTACAATCGACACTGTCTGTTCATTTTCCCTTTTTTGTCTAATTAAGTGCTATTCTTGCCCCAAGTCCCCATGGCCAGGGAAGGCTTATACATGCTCCTAAATGCTCCAGAAATTCACTATAAACAAACCTTTAACTGTGACTTTTCATGATTAATACAGTTAAATCTTACAGACCATAAACTTTTCAAAAGTACTGTTGTGTGAGTTTAGTGTCCAACTACTTTTGTGGCCACTTTAAATCTTAGATCTTAGGATGCAAGAATAAGGCATTATAGCAGAACTGTGGCAAACTGATGACAGTTTTAAAAGAAAAGTCAGTGGCATTCAGTTTCTGTGTCAAATATGACATTTTTTAATGACATCACATTACTATTCATTATCTTCAGTCTACACACTTGCCTGACCTAATGCCTGACATACTGTATTTTGTTATTTTTTGTCTTGTTTTGTTTTTTAATAACATCAACTGTTATGCTTTATTATAAGGGTCATTCTTATCAAACCATTATGATGAATGAGTACAGTTAAGTTGGGCATCAGGGAAACAAGTACAGAACTCAAACCATATACCACTGTATATCAAGCAACTGCTAATCTGCCTACAAACATAGAATAACTGTAGGCTATATATATATATATATATATATATATATATATATATATATATATATATATATATATATATATATATATATATATATATATATATACAGTATAAACAGGTAAAAGCTGTAGAGCTCAAGACAAAAGCAGCACTGATTGAGAAAGTGATGGTGTGTCTAAACCGAGGGATAAGTGCATAAACGGAGACCATTAAATAGATAAGAAGCTTCTTTTTTTCCTGTTGGGATTGCTCTGGCTGAGAAACCAGTGCAAGCAGGTATTAACACAGTAACACTGTGCCCTATACAGCTACCAATGTGTGTGTGTGTGTGTGTGTGTTTCTCTTGCTCTGTAGATGTCATCCAATATCCACTGACACTTTGATATTTGCATTTCTGTGCAACTTACGTCAAATTTATGTGAATATCACTGGATTAGTTTAGGGTACTATAAAATATCACTGCAAAAATATAAAATAACAATGCAATATTTTTTTTTTTTGGTCCATGTGAAGCATGTTCATAATTAAGATGATGAGCTACACCTGTATAAACCAAAGAGGCCCAGTTTTGGGGAAAACGCATTACAAGTAACAGAAGTTAGGTCTATATAATCAGATGACTTTTCCAAATAACTAGTAAAGTATATTACTTTAGTATATTTAAGTATATCTATAAGTATATTTACTTTTAAATTTACAGTGAAATATCTGAGAACAAGCAGTGTTGGGAGTAACGCGTTACAAAAATAATGCATTACAGTTACATATTACATTTTGCTGTAATGCAGTAGTGTAAGTCATTACTAATCAATTTTCAGTAATATTTCACTCGGTACATGTTCAGTATTGCTTGCGTTACAACACACTTTTTAGCCCAAAATTTAATTGTTCAAAGAAAAGAAAATAGAAAAAACAGCAAGACCACAAGACATTAACAAATCAAAAATGAAGCAAATCGGTTTTTATTTCCTGTTCGTGGTCAGTCAATAGCTGCGTGTGGTGTCCACCTCTGATATATTTGTTTAGTGGTTTTTTATTATTTTTTATTCTTCTCTCTCTCGCTGGTGGAACTATATTGTGTGACGTAATCCAGTGAAGGCGTGTTTCGGGCTGGTTTTAACTGCTTTTTATTAAAATTGCATAAAGAAAATCAGTTATAATCAAGATATGAGTGGAATAAAAATTCAACAAATTTACAAATGAAGCAAGGTTTTTCATAACTATTGACTTTTATTTATTTGAACTTCATTAGAAATTTAACCCATTCAGGTGAGTTTACACAACACAAGCTGAACACATACAGTAGCCCCACATACAGTAGTCCCATCAGCCCCATTGAACAAATTGCTTTTACGTACCAGTCTATACAACAGATGAGGGGCAGAGTTTTACTGTGTGTGTGTTACATTATGTACTTCTTGCACTTGATGCATGTATATTGTGTTTTTTCGTCCATCTTGGGTACACACACTTCGCAGCGCTTCTTTTTGTTGCTGCTGGCCGCAACCTAGAATAATGAAAAAATCAGGAATTTTACTAACACCTCTCTCTCTCTCTCTCTCTCTCGCAAGGAGATACTATACTGCAACAGCATAACACACTTACTTCAGGCTCTGCAGATGGTAGTTCTGTAGGTCGGGTGGATGGGGCACCACCATTCTCCTCCTGAATCCTCCTCATGATGGCTGCAGACACTGGGGTTCTTGGAACATGTTGTCTTCTCTGGATTTGAAGTTGTTCAAGTGCTTTCCCAGTTCCTTGAGAAAGAGGCGTCTCCTCCTCTGGTGACTCTCCATATGCGTAATGGTTTTTCTAATGTACAAAATGTATAATCTACCCCATGCACTAACCCCACCCCTGAAACATTGGCATTGAATTTTGAATTACAAAAAATGTGAGAGCAGACGGTGGTCGTGCTTGAATTTTGCTACAATGTTGTGACCTTGTGTGGGAACGGCAGGTGCAGAAACACAAAACTCACACACACACACACACACACACACACACACACTGACAGGAGGAGGACAGAGTAAAGGTACACAAGAACTACAATTTCCACACTTTTATTAGCCTTGGGTCCAGTGGACCCGAACATCCTGTATGTAATGTAAATTTGTGTGTGTGTGTGTGTGGGGGGGGGGGGGGGGGGGTTTGGTACAGTGTGTTTTCTAAATGTGTTCTGATATATATTCTTCACACAAAATGAGTCAAGGTCAATGAGTCTGTTCTGAAAAAATAATTAACCGTATAATTTTTCTTTTGATAAAAAATGAAAACGGGTCCAACAGACCCGAACACCATACAGGGGTTAAATGACAGTAACAAGTAATCTATAATGCATTACAGTTTAGAAGTAACTTGCTCAACACTGAGAACAAGTAACCCTAGTAACTCTGTTTACCAATTTTTTTTTCATTGACATCACTTCAGCAGAGAAATGGGGAGTAAGTGCAGAGGCACTTCCTCAAGCCTAAAGCTTATTCATTTCATTTCAGTATGAAAGTGTCTATACTGTTGCCAAAAAGTTTTGAGTTTTTTGTAAAACAAAAAAAAAACAAAAAAAAAAACAAATGAACAAGCCTAGCCAAGGTGAAAAAATAACACAAAAGTAATACAATTCATTACTTTCCATAAAATGTAGCCAAGTAATGCAATGATGTGCTTTTTGAAGTAATACAATATTGTAACACATCACTTTTTAAAAGTTACTTTTCCCAACACTGCTAATAACCATTAGCATGCCCATTAATATAAAATAGAGCTGCACAGTTAGTGCATGCGGCCTTGTGACCCACCAATGGTTTACTGGGTCATTTTTATTTATTTATTCTTTATTTTATAAAGAACGTCTATCAATAATGTTTTATAAATTAAAAATAATCAATAAAATGTATTATAAATTCAATATAAATATAAATTTTATACTATATTATTATTTTATATACCGTTATATATAATATATTTTACCTGTTTTATCTCACAATTCAATGGCTAATGACATCACAAGAATGAAGATATATCTAATGCAGTTCATAGTTTATGTGTAGTGTCCAGATAGTTTAGTTCACATAGTGTACTATTTAATTCTACTTGTGTAGAATTTGTAAATGATTCTTCAAGGCAGTGTGTAACCTACGTCCCAATACTTATGAAGGTCTTTCAACCTCCACACACTGCATTTTACTTAAGCTCTGTGATTCATAATCTTAATTGGACAGAGCTGAGACTATTGCTGAAAACATTGAGACTTAGAAACAAACTCACTTTTATATGAATGCTGTCCACACACACAGTGCCTCTTCACACCCCACACATAGATAGATTGTAAAAACAGCACAGTATTTTTGGTCTGGCAGTTTGTCATGTGATTCGGAAGTATAGGCCATGTGGGTTAAGCAGTACAGAGAAGGCCTTGCTCCATCCAGAGAGCTCCTCTCTTGGGTTGAGCGGCACAGAGGGCAGGGGTGAACCTGGTCAAGGGCTCTTTTATTCCCAGGCACTGTAAAACTCTTGTCCGTGTGCTGTACGATCCTGGCTCTGTGATTTGGGAGCACTTGTCAATGTATAGTATTGCTGTGTGTACCAGCGGGTTCAGAGCAGAAGGTGAAATAGACAGCTTGCGAAAAACCTCAAAGTTTGTTCACAGACAGGCCTGCCGAAAAATTCCGCTTTGGCGACCATATGTAATTAGCTGTTTTAGGTAGGTTGCTATAAAACTACATTTTGTTCCTGCTGTTTAATTTCTTTTTCTGTAGCGTGGAAAAGAAGATTCTATCACGCTTGCTCTGCGCCCACTCACAGACTGCTGTCTGCACGTATCCGCCTCCTCAGCTCTGCTCCAAAATCCAGTGAGCTGCCTACCAAGACAGCTCAGACAGGTGTGCTTCTGACCCTAACATATCCAAATGTCCAAAACATACATAATTTGAGCATGCATCATGCATCCTTCATGGAAAAAGTAATCCAGGCTGGGTACCCACATGGAAAGAACCTATATGAGGTTATACAGTATGCGCATATATAAAACCTATATGCAGTTTATATGCACATTCATGCTGCATATATACAGCATATATGCACATATATGATAATATGTATGCTGCATATATGCGTATATATGCCACATAATGGCGTCAGTCAGGTACCAGTACCAGTCAGGTACCATTACCAGTCAGGTAAGAAAATCAAAAGTTTTCCCTGTGTTAAGTAAAAGTCTTTAATTTCTCTTTGAGTTTCTGTTTTGGGGTGCTTTTGTTTTGCATTCTAGTATTGTGTAATCAGTTTATTGCGCTGTTAATAGATGATTTTGAGTGGTTGGGAGATGTGAAAGCGCATGACTCTCTGTAACTATTGACTTTAGTATATATATACTAGGGCTGAAACAATTAGTCTGCATTATCGACAATGTCGATGATAAAACAAATTGTCGGCAAATGTTTTTTAGTAGTGGTTTGATCTCGTATCTATCTAATGTGAGAGTCTGCAATAATGTGGTTTGACTAGTGAGGTGCTGTAGCGCAATACTGTATTACAGCTCTCCTGATTCAGTTCAAAAGAAGAAGACAGTGCTTCAGTTAACCTGAGAACCTGAAGCTGCTGAGCGGCGTTTGGATGAATATGTAAATATATACTGGCGTTTGGATGAATATGTAAATTTATACAGTATATATTTACATATTCATCCAAATGCTGCTCAGCATCCTCAGGTTGTCAGGTTAACTGAAGCGCTGTCTTCTTCTTTTTATATATGTCACATATATTAAAAACCTATATCAACCTGTATTAAAACATATATATTTATGTAGGTTATTTCCATTTGGGTAACAAATTCAGATCATAACAACATTGTGGGAAGATCACATTTAAATATTTCTAAAATGTTGAAAACTCCATTTCCTCTTCAGGAATTGGAGTTGCGTCGGAGGACGCTTTGGGAATGCCATTCAGCGTAACCAGCTCTGAACCACATGTGTAATCAGTCCAATGGATGGGCGAGACATCGCGGGCGTTGAAATCAGCATCAGCCTTCTGTCATTCAGCGAGCGCTCTGTGTGTGTGTCAGTCACTATCTGTTTGTGAATCTTATTTAGTGTTGTTTGTCGACTGATAAGCTCCATTATGTCAAAGCTTCAGTCAAGAGATGTTTTGGGCGAGAGCAGGCAGTGTTCAGACTGTGTGTTTTTCCCTGCCTGTCAAAGAAAAAGATATTGGGGTAGGGACACACGGAGGTTTGGGCAAGCACACAGAATCAGCTCTCAAGGGAGTTAACGGACAGTGATGCGAGCGTTTGTTACTGCTTTGCTTCGCTCTCAGAAGCCTCTCTTTGAGAAGGGAGCATTCCCCGGCATTTCTTGGTGTGACGGCACCACTTTCGCCTTGGCCGGAAGCCTGCGCTGCGGTACTTCCGCCCAGGGAGAGAGCTGTCTTTCTCCGTGGAGATTGGTATGGAGGGTGTTGATGAGCTCGCCAGATTCAGGCTCTACCTATCTCCACCCATGTTCCCTAGATCTAGAGAAGATGTATTACAACGATCACAAGTGCAGTATGGAGTACCTCAAGGCTCAGTACTAGGTCCGCTTCTCTTCATGCTTTATATGTTACCCTTGGGAGATATCATCAGGAAAAATAGTGTTAGCTTTCACTGTTAAGCTGATGATACTCAGCTCTATATTTCTTCGCAGCCCGGTGAAACACACCAATTTGAAAAACGAATGGAATGCATAGTCGATATAAAAAACTGGATGACGAGTAATTTCTTACTGCTAAATTCTGAAAAAACAGAGGTGTTAATTATAGGACCTAAAAACTCTGCATGTAATAACCTAGAACACTGCCTAAGACTTGATGGCTGCTCTGTCAATTCTTCGTCATCTGTTAGGAACCTAGGTGTGCTATTTAGACCATGCACTCTCACTCCACACTTTCAACACTCAACCACATTGACAAATGATTGATATTAGCTCAGTCAGAGCTGTTGGAGGTTCAGTATCGAGGTGTCGTTCTCGCTCACACGAAAGAGCTGGGGTTAAGACTTAACACCAAGAAAAGTGTGCTTTCTCCAGGACAGAGAACCACTAATCTGGGAATGGTGTGGGATTCAACCAGGATGCAGGCACATATGTCTCCTGCTCGCATCAAGTTGATCCTTACCGCAGTCACAAGAGTCAGAGAAGGCCGGTCACTAATTGTCAAACAGTTCCAGACTGCTGGATCTGATGGCATCTGCGTCCAACGTGAAAATTCTTGGACTGCTGTACATGAGACCCCCACAGTGGTAGCTCAAGACCAAGGGGTTCTCTCCAAGGGGAAACCCGCTTTGCATGCTCAAAGTCACATGAAGGTGACTGTGTGCCTTAGACATGTGAAGTAAACCTTGGTTCTTGTCTCAGGGCCTGGTTCTGGGTTCTCCTTGTCACCGCATAACCCTCACCGGTTGAGGTGCGGTAATGAGTGGCCACCCTGCCCGTGGCCTGTGGAGTGGTCACCATCTGACATGGCATATAAACTGCCTGGAGATGATGGCCATGCTTCGAGTACTAAAACACTCAGACCTAAGAGGTCACCATGTGTTGGTGCCCACTAACAACACAGCGGTGGTCTCTTATGTCAACCACCAAGGGGGTCTGCGATCACGCCTTTTGTACAAACTAGCGTACCAGATCCTTGTGTGGTCCCAGGGCAAACTCGTCTCGCTGAGAGCAGTTCACATTCCTGGGCATCTGAATATAGGAGCAAACATCCTGTTGAGGCGGGGTTAAAACCCAGGGAATGGAGAATGTATGCTTCACCCCAAGGTGGTGAAGCAGATATGGAGAATTTTTGGCCAGGCTCAGGTGGACCTGTTTGTGACTCGAGAGACATCGCATTGTCCCCTCTGGTTCTCTCTCCGACTCATCCAGCTCCATTGGGGCTGGATGCATTGGTACAGATATGGCCGAGACTTCGTCTGTACACCTTTCCACTTATTTTTGTTCTGGTCCTGGGAGTTCTGGAGAGAGTGCGCCTTCTGCTGTTAGTAGCCCAGTTCTGGCCATCTCGTTCCACTCTATGAACATGCATAACCTGAGACTTTTCTTTTTGTGATTATAATGTTTTATTTTTTTTAATATTACAAATTTTTTTTTCAAATCAGGTTACAAATATCATCATAAGGATGTTCAAAGAACATTGACCTCAGAATTTTTTCTCTCAACTTTGAGAACATACATCAAATTCTAATCATAGAGTTAAAAACATTCCATAAAAATTATTTAAAATATGTTTTCTCCCAACATTTATATAACTTATAAATAAAAATCACAATTCTGAGAAAAAAGTCAGAAATTCAAGATAAAAAGTCATAATTAATTGTATTATTTATTTCATGGCAGAAACAAGCTTCAATTAACATGTATTTAAGGTGTAAATAATCAATTTAATTCTTTTTACTTCTTGGTTACACCATGACATGTTTTTGAGTCATGATATTGAAACATGAAAACAAAGAGTTCATTTTTAAGAATTTTCCATGTTTTTCAAACTGGATGTAAATTTTTCTTTATTGTATGCACTTTTTTATTTGTCAGTGGCCCATCTCTTCTCATGACTAGTGCTGTTTTGTCTGATTGCTGTCTATCTAGGCAGTAGACAGCAAGGGAGCTTGCTAGGTTTTGGAATGCAGCTCTTGTTCCCATCTTAAAAAAGTGACATGACATTCAGCCAAGTATGGTGACCCATACTCAGAATTTGTGCTCTGCATTTAACCCATCCGAAATGCACACACACAGAGCAGTGAACACACACACACACACACACACAGTGAGCAAACACCCGGAGCAGTGGGCAGCCATTTATGCTGCGGCGCCCGGGGAGCAGTTGGGGGTTCAATGCCTTGCTCAAGGGCACCTAAGTCGTGGTATTGAAGGTGGAGAGAGAACTGTACATGCACTCCCCCCACCCACAATTCCTGCCAGCCCGGGACTCGAACTCACAACCTTTCGATTGGTAGTCCGACTCTCTAACCATTAGGCCACGACTTCCCTTGTGGTTTTAGTCAACAGAGTGGAAAAAAGTTGTGAGTTAATTGTCCATAAAGATGAGGCTCAACCAACCCTGTGTGAGGTGAAGAGTCCGCCACGCCAGAAGATGTTTGTTGCTCCTCTATGGATGTCTTCAGCGGCTAAAGAAAATATCCCGTAATGCTCCTTTTTCACACACATGGTAAGGATTTTAGACAATCAAAACAAACCCTGTTAACTACTGTGGTCCTCTGAAAAATCTGAAGGATTCTCGTGCTGTGTGCGGAGATGCAAGACAGGTTTGCATTAGACGCTAATGACTGTAATCATATGGGTTTACCGTGCGTGGCGGTGCTGTCTGCCTTCAGTGTCTTTGCCAGCCCTTAATCAAGCGATCTGCCTCTAAACTAGCGTCTCATGCCCTGTGTCCACTCTAGTCATATAGGGCTCACAGCAGGCAGTGGGTAGGCACAGCTTCACACAGTGCTTCTCGTACTCTGCCCAAAGAAAGACATGGAAGCCAAATGAGGTTATTCATTTTCTGGCCTGATGTCATTCTTTAAAATGGCCTATAATCACCAGTATCCTGCTAAGTGATTGGAGGAGACAGAGCAGGCTGACTGCAGCTTACAGTTTTTAGATTTTGGACTCCCTTACATCCTCTTTATGCCAGCTAGAAAATCATGATTAGAAAATGGCACAATGGAAGGAAACTTTAGCCCATGGATGTCATTCAAAGGTGACTAAATGCCTAAAGGAGAACATGACAAATGCCGAAATGGCTCTTTATTGGTCAACTCCAGCAAACTAACTGAGATTGCCACAGTTTCTTAAGGAAATCTGAGTAGTTTGCTGCCAAAACCAGGTTGATTTGGGTGATTGCCAGAGCTGGATTACTTACAAATTGTAGTCTGTAACTGATTACAGATGAAAACAGTAATGTAATCTAGGTTACACATTTTTAGGTAATGTATTCTGACTACTTTATAAATAAGTTTTAGATTCCTTTTTAATCAAACTTGTTTTAAGCTTACCATTAAACGTAATATATTTATATAACATAACAACATATCAACATAACAAAATATATTAAACATCTCAGGTTACACATGTTACCATGATTCCCTGAGAATAGGGAACAAGATGCTGTGTCCTCTAGAGGTTGCTAGGGGAACGCCTTCAGCGTGACCAGTGTCTGAAGCATGAATGAAAAAACAACAATGAACTTGACATTGGCAGGCGGCAACCTATGATGTAAACAATAAAGCGACTGCAGGCATAAAATAGCACCTGCAGAATATGTCATCCACTTCTTTGACTGAAAGAGATGCAGGCAGGAATGCCCATCTCGTACCCTATTCTCAGGGAACCATGGTTAAATGCTTAATGTCTGAGACGTTCCTTTTCAAAAGGGAACTCCACGCTGCGTCCTCTAGAGTGCGCTCGCGGAACGGTATACCAACGCCGCCATGCTGAGGGATAAGTACCAAATAACTGGACACCAGAGGCATTTAGTGAGGCTCAAAAATAAAGAGCCTACACGTTAATACTGCCTAAGCAGAGTGGAGGCTTCAGCAGGATGACTCTCTTTAATGAGAGGAAGCTTAACAACACTCAATCCCGGTAGGGGAATTCTTAAGAGTGGAGGTCTCAGCATAACGACTCTCTAAAGCAAGAGGAGACCTGACTACACTCAATGCCCGAGGCAGTTAGCAAAGCTCACAATAGAGCCTACATACTAATAGTACTGCCAAAGCGGAGCTCTAGAGAGCGAAGGCTTCAGAAGGATGACTCCCCTAAATGAGAGGACGCCTAGCAACACTCAGTCCTAGTTTAGGAGCACTTAGGAGTAAAGGTCTCAGCATACGACTCTCTAGAATGAGAGGAGACCCGACTGCACTCAATGCTAGACACAGTAAGTGAGGCTAAAATAAGGAGAGCCTATGTAACATAAGTACAGCTTAAGAGCTTATAGTAGGATGACTCTGTTCAATGAGAGGAAGCCTAACAACAGTCTCTTAAGAGTGGAGGTATCAGCATAATGACTTTCTAAAGCAAGAGGAGACCTGACTACACTTAACGCCAGAGGCAGTTAGAGAGGCTCAAATGAAAGAGCCTACATACTATATTACTACCAAAGGTGGAGCTCTGAAAGAGCGGAGGCTTCAGCAGAATGACACTTAAATGAAAAGAAGCCTAACACTCAACCCTAATTGAGAAGCTCTAAAAAGTGGAGGTATCATCATAACGACTTTCTAAAACGAGAGGAGACCTGACTACACTCAACACTAGACACAGTTGGTGAGACTCACGATAGAGCCTACATACTAATAGTACTGCCTAAGTGGAGCTCTAGGAAGTGGAGTACACTGCATAATGACTCAAAAAGCTAGAGTACTGCTCAAGAAAGCTCAAGAAAGAGCCTACACATTAATACTGCCTAAACAGACCTCCACAGAGTGGAGGCTTCAGCAGGATGACTCTCTTAGATGAGTGGAAGCCTAACAACACTCAACCACTGTTGAGGAGCTCTTAAGAGTGGAGGTCTTTTCATAATGACTCCCTAAAGTGAGAGGAGACCTAGCTACACTCAACGCCAGAGGCAGTTAGTGAGGCTCAAAAGAAAGAGCCTACATACTATATTACTACCAAAGGTGGAGGAATGGTAGGAATGGTGATCTCAGCATAGCGACCCTCAAACACCTCACAACCTGAAATAACTGCAAAACAAAAATACTAGGGAGCACAGTGCTGAGCATAGCTCTCTAGGTAACAGGAGCAGAAACCATGCTCAACCTAAATACATGTACCTTGTCTGAGAGGATGAGGAGGCATGAACAAGAGCCTAACAACTAAAAGAAAACTTGCTATTACACTAAGTCAGTTGTCTACTTCACCAATAATGTAGATACAATCGATATCTACAATCGATATCTCACATCATACACAGTTCCTATTCTGTAAAAAAAAAAAAAAAAAACAAAGAAACCAAATGCCCCTTCTACAATCCCATGATCGTTGTGATTAACTGCCTCGGCAGCTGCAAGACCCGAAACGTGGGTGGGAGGTGCTCAATTCTCAAAGAGAATTAAGCATACAAGGCATTCTCAACATTACCACATCTCGCAGCGTGGCTATATCTCCTTAGAGAACCAAACACACTCTGTTCAGACACTAAATTCCTTCAAGAATCAGGCAGACAGGAACCACCATGAATGCATCGCATTAATCTTGTTCAGCTTCCTCGAGAGGTGAACATGCTCATGCAAATGCTGACAAAAATTTGAGTACAGACCTCTGCTCTCGTAGTACCATGAATGCAAACAGCGAGCGCATCCTTCTCTCTCATGAGTCAAATGCGTGTGTTTCCGTACAAAAGGCTTGAAGACAAAGAAAAGGATGACGTATTCTGCAGGTGCTCTTTTATGCCCGCAATTGCTTTATTGTTTATGCCATAGGCTTCTGACTGCCAATGTCAAGTTCTTTGTCTTTTTTTAATTCATGCTTCAGACGCCGGTCACGCTTGAAGCGTTCCCCTAGTGCCCTCTAGAGGACACAGCATGGAGTTCCCTTTCAAATGGGAACATTACATTACACCAGGGTTTCCCAAACTGGAGTTAATGTTGATAAAAAAACCTAATCATTAATTCAATTTTTTTTTAAATAAATATTTGAAAATTTTTTGTAAATATTTTATTTGTTTACTGGGATATCGTGTTTATGTCACCATAAACTTTAAGATATCTGATAACGTGAATGTGTTGTTAAATTATTTGAAATATATTAACTTCTTTAGAGATATTTCAAGTAAGTATTTCATGTCAAAGGGGTTTGAAAAAAAAAGTTTGGAAATCCCTGCATTATATTAAACAAACAAACACACACAAAAAACATTAATAAACATGAAAACAGCAATGACATTAAACTCCCAAAGTCTTCCAGATTTTATATATTTTTGTCCAGACTTCCAGAATCAGTAGTTACTGGAGGTCATTCTGGATATGATGAAGACATAGTGATTAACAGCTAGACATCAACATCACCTATGTTTAGTAACTTAGTAAGCATAACTATTTGTATCATACATGGTATTGGGAGTTTTTTTGTTTTCCGAATTGGTTTCAGAAACATGGTTCGGAGATTTATTTACATGACGTTTGTGAATATAGTCCAAGCTAAATGGTAAGACACACAGTATTATTTAGGAGGAACATTTAAAAGGGAAAAGGAATAATTAGAGAGAATCAATAAATTATGATTAATCAATAAATTATTATAATCATAGCAAATGACGCCATTATACGTCGAGCGCAAAAGAACCGGTGAACCGTTTTCTTCAACCAGTTTATTGAATCGAACTGTCCGAAAGAACTACTGGTGATCCGAAAACCGATGCAACCGGTTCTTCACTCGTGAACGAGTCAATCTTTTGTTCGTTATCTGGCTCGGCTCGGTGTTCATCTTCAGTTCTCTCTTCACAGCAGTTCAGTCAGTGTACTGTTTGAGTGCATGCATTACTCTGGGATATTGGTTTGTTTGAACTCAGAGGGCATGTCAGCCACATTAAAAAAAGAGTGAAGAGAGTGAAGTGACATTCGGCCAAGTATGGTGACCCATACTCAGAATTTGTGCTCTGCATTTAACCCATCCAAAGTGCACACACACAGAGCAGTGAACACACACAGAGCAGTGAACACACACACACACACTGTGAACACACACCCGGAGCAGTGGGCAACCATTTTTTATGCTGCGGCGCCCGGGGAGCAGTTGGGGGTTCGGTGCCTTGCTCAAGGGCACCTCAGTCGTGGTATTGAGGGTGGTGAGAGAACTGTACATGCACTCCCCCCACCCACAATTCCTGCCGGCCCAAGACTCGAACTCACAACCTTTCGATTGGGAGTCCGATTCTCTAACCACCAGGCCACGACTTCCCCAAAGTCGCTTTTCCCCAAAAAAAGTTAACAGCTTAAGTCATTTGAGGATTAATACGTATTAGAGATACGAACCGTTTAAAACGATTCAGTTCGATTTGCTGAATATCCAGCTGCTTTGTTTTGAACTCTCTCTCTCACAACAGACACGGAAGAGAAGACAATGCTGAATAGTAAGTCGTCGTTGAAAAGTCGTCGTTTTTGCTATTTTTGGACCAAAATGTATTTTCGATGCTTCAAAAAATTCTAACCGACCCTCTGATGTCACATGGACTACTTTGATGATGTTTTTCTTACTTTTCTGGACATGGACAGTATACTGTACACACAGCTTCAATGGAGGGACTGAGAGCTCTCAGACTAAATCTAAAATATCTTAAACTGTGTTCCAAAGATAAACGGAGGTTTTACGGGTTTAAAACAACATCAGGGTAAGTTATTAATTACATAAATTTGCTATCTGGGTGAACTAACCCTTTAAAGTGCGGCATTATGCCATCACAATGGTGAATATAGTAAGATCACATGAGAGCAATAAGAGTTAAGTAAAATCTTAATATGAATGCATTAACTTCTTAACTGTCACTCACATTTTTGAACATAGACTTGAAAGTGCATGATCCAAACCTACATTTTTATAATTCTTACTTACAGACTTTGGGTTCATCCCATTAACCGACGTAGGAGAGAACATGGTGCATATTACCATCTTGTCACTTGGTTTGTTTGCAAGCAAATTTACCAAAGGACACCCTGAAAACCAATTTAATACAAGGTTTTAAATTATGTGTATTGTAAATGCTTCACAGCCTTGACTTCCTGCTCATCTTGAAATCAGCATTTACTTGTTTATTATATATGCATGTATCACCTGCTTTTGTTATTTGTGTGCTTATGTGTAATTTAGAAATTGTAAATAAATGGTTCCAATTGAATCAATTTTGAATCAAATATTGAGTTGTTTGCTCGTGTGCCAGCAAAAGTGTCAAAAACACTATAAAATTACTTACCATCTGCAATAAGAGCCGCTGCAACTTCATCCCATGCTTTTTCCTTCTCCTGCAAGTCTTTGTAAAGTACATTGTGTGGATCATAAAGAACTTGATATTTCTCAACTTCCACGTATGTATTCAATATATATTCAATAGACTCGACTTTCTATTGAATATATTGTATGAAATAGCCTAACCTAAAAGAACAACATGTGGATTGATGTGAATGCCATCATGCAGGATGCTCAGAACATGGATTGATTTTATTGTGTTATAACAAAATGTAGGTTATGGATTTAATTGCAAAACTGTTAGTAGCCTACTGATTTTATGACTGATCATGCTACATGCTAATTTGAGTCCACACACATCCAATTAGAAGTGACAGCCTGGTGAATTCACGAAGGTTATTCACGGTTATGTATTCCTGCCAAGGTATCTCGTCTTTTCAGTGTTTTGTAATATGGAGCTGTTTGGTAGATAGCAATCTATCTAATTCATTTGTCTAATAAAATCCTTCAGTGACAGATCAGATGTATGAAAGTATACAAGCTACACAGTAAATAAAATGTGGCAGACTTTGATGTACAGTAAAACATAATGTACAGTAAAACAAAGGCAGAAGACCATATGACTCCAAGCTGGCACCGTAAATTCATATTGACCCATGGCTAAACAAAGGCAGAACACTGCAACTCAACGCAATCAACACACAGCTTTAATCTTGCCTTTCATTGACATCTGGAAAATAATTTAATTGCATTTTATCTAAGTACATATTTGCTGTGCTTACATCATAGGATAAAGAAATATAAGAAAGTTGAATCCGTACTTGACAATGAATTCTAGCTCCTGTCTCAACATCTCCATAGGCCGTTTCCTTTGTGGTGGTGTTGTTGTTCTGGATCACCATGTCACCATGTTTATTTATTTATTATTAATATGTGTTAATTAATAATAAATAAATGGCGCTCAGAGCCGATTTATATACAGGCCAGAGCCCCATGAACAAGTATTTCCCATAAGGTATCCTCAACACAACAGAAGACACCATTCGATAGGGAACCACTGTATTTCTGAACATATTGTTCTCTGTTTCTTTCTTTGCATGGCTCTTTCCGACTACATGCTACAGTTTGAGCTGTCACAGAGGTGAATATGGTAAGAAGGATCATACGACAACAATAACCAACTTGAAGTGGGCTGGTATACACTAGAACACAGCTATGTAACTAAGTATACTTTAATCATCCAAACAAATAGAACAGTTTAATCAAAGTAATGATGGAACACAGCTGGGATTTGAGCATTGGAAATAAAAACTCAACTGTGTTATCTAAAAATTGGGTTCCTTGTTAAATCAAAACCACACTGTAAAATCTCTGCTTTGCGATGCTTTTTCCATGGCTTCCCCCATATAATTCAAAATGCAATAATCAGTAAGTAAACACTGGCCGTTTGTGATGGTTGCAATAAAAAAACTCTAGTCTTGGGCTGTGCTTCTTCAGATTTCGTTTATTAGGCTGAGATTAGGGTTTCGCTAGGGCAGTTTTCAACATTCATTGTTTTTTTTTTTGGTGATTCATTGCCAGAGAATCAACTGAAGCCATTAGGATTCAATTAGTACTAATTGGGCTCTTACATGATGGGCTGTGTCTTGTAGCAGGGGGACATGAGAGTGGGTCGACTCTGATAGATGCATTGTATTCAGAGGAGCGCAGGTTTAATAGACAACATTTTAGAGAGGAAAGTAGAAAGCACACTCAAAATCATTGGATAAAAGCAATCCTTTGAAGTGAACTCAAACTGGTCGCAAATACGTCCCCTGGAAGTAATTGTCACTATAGACAGCAAAACCCATCATTAGAGTGCACAATATAACCTGTCATTGCTGTCAGCTTGCCTGTTCCATCTGAAGCACACATGCATTTATACAAGGCCAAACAGTGTCTGCAGCAAAACATCCAAAAATGATTATACACTATGTGTGAACACAGGCCAAATGCAATGGAAGCATAAAATAACGTGTCATATTTTCCTGATGGTGTGTTTTATCAAGTGTTAAAAACCATTTAATGGGGCCAAATTTGAACATTAAGTTGAACATTAGGGCCCATTTCTTTACACACCAAAAAGTACCCCAAAAGTATATGAACACATTTTTAAATTTGAAATGTCTTTTAATAATACAACACATTTTTTTTCTAGTAGGCAAAAGTAGTGTGTTACAACTGTGATGAACTACACCTGTGTGAACTTTACCTTGTAACCAAATGATTAAACGTCATTGCAAACATTTCTGAGATCAGTGCTTGTTTCCATATGCATTTTATATTTTTATGTTCTCTTTCTAGGCCACTGCATATAATTTTTTTTTTAAAACACCCAAAGCACAAGTTATCCATGGATATTCTGCAGTTCGTGGATCTGTGGATTTCGTTTTCTGTTTATCTGAGCTCTGTCCATTAGTTGTTAAACACACAAATATGATCATTGTTTTATGATGGTTCTTCTTTGTAAAATTCAACTTCTTATTCATGCGTCGATACATTACAATTAACAAACAAAATGCACGATGAAAATGATAAGACAAAATATACACATAAAAGATAGATGAATAATTTTCTCTCTCCAAATAGTTTTCAGGTTGAAGTTCACTGCCATGGATCAACAGTGCCCCCTGCCAGTGATGAGAGGAGAATGAGAGCTGCGAGAATGCTTTTGATTTTCTCCCACCAGTCTTCTTCAGTCCTGTTGGCAAGCATTACTATTGCTCATACTTAAGAGTTCTAAAACATTCTATAAAATTCTATTTCTGTGTAGTTTAAAATTTCTTGTTTATTTCAATGTGTGTTATTTATAAATATAATTGGTCAATTTGCTTGCAGTTTTCTGAGTGCAAATTGTTTATACACCAAATTTTTCTTTTTCTTTCTTTCTTTTTTTATCACCAGAACGTTTAACTTCCTCAAATATATTGGTTTAAAATGGTGCCCAACATAACCACAAGGTGGCAGATCATTCCATCCAGTAATACCAAGCCAAAACCATTTAAAAAGACTTAAAAAAGCTGTGTTATAGCGGTGTGCATTAATATGCTCTAAACACGGACCATATGCTCTGATAATATACTGTATTGTGCAGAGAAGAGGGAACATTTATTGTTGGTTGTTCAGCCAAAGCGATTTCAGTCATAGCCTACTCACACACACTTTTCTTTTGTAAGAAAAGATCCAGTTTCATGATTGACTGAATAAATATAATTGTTATTTACATATGAATACTTCAACGCAGCGTTACAGTATTACAGTTTTTCTCAATTGATTTGACACATTTAATTGTTCTCAAACGGTCAAAGCAGTGATCTGAACACTTCATAACTGTCCTAAACAGACTGTACATTTTCATTCATTTCATACAAGTTACAGATAATGTAAATAATTTTCTCTAAACAATGTGCACAAAACTCTCACTATTCTCTCTTTCACAATAAGTTGCCCCCCCCCCCCCCCCCCCAAAAAATACATATAAATAATAAATAAATAAATAAACATGGTGACATGGTGATCCAGAACACCACCACCACAAAGGAAACGGCCTGTGGAGATGTTGAGACAGGAGCTTGTCAATGTTTTTCTCCTATGATGTAAGCACAGCAAATATGTACTTAGATAAAATGCAATTAAATTATTTTCCAGATGTCAATGAAAGGCAAGATTAAAGGTGTGGTTGATTGCGATTTCACTTTTTTAACGTTAGTTAGTGTGTAATGTTACTGTTTGAGGATAAACAATATCTGCAAAGTTATGATGCTGAAATGTCCACCACTGTGCTGTAAAAGACAGATCTGTAGTTATCAGAAAAGTTTGTTTGCAGCTCTTGCTGCTAAAAAGTAGCACAAAGAGAAGAAGTTTAAAGGTTTTTTTTTCCTCACGGGTGATAGTAGGAGTTGGATACCAATTTTTATTCCATTTAGATTTACATTGTAATATGTAAAACAAAATTCTCTCTTGAGGAATTGCAATAAACTTATTTTCATTAGCATATGTGCATTTACAGCTGAATGTGTTTTACAATCAATAGAGAACACACTTATAGATTAGATATTAATATTTACTTTAATAAATGCGTTACTAGAAAAAAAAATGTAGTGCTTCATTTTGCAATAAAGTTTAACTGTTTGGTTAAGATAATTTTTTGTGTTTTGAGAACACTTTGAGTATTGCAAGTACACTGCATTGGAGAAAAGTGTCAAATCGATTCACTGTAAATGGGAAAACAACAATATCAATAATGCAAAAAAAAAAAAAAAAAAAACTGAAACAAATACAAATTCTGCTATAAAGCACCGCAAAAAAAAAAAAATATTGTCATTATTCAACTCCAGTCAGTTCACTGTTTGCTCAGTTCAGTTAAATTAGATATGTCAATATCACAAAATTCATCAATTATGAACACATTTGATCGTATTATAATAGTTATGTCATGAATCAGCCCCCATTCAGTTCAAGTTTTGTTCTCGCCTGATAGTGTCAATGTAAATGCATGATGTTACTGAATAATAAGCCTCTTTTAGACCATAATGAGACAAATACTGTGGTAACAGATAAACATTTTCCACATATCACAAAGCCAGAGTTACTGCTGCTGCTACAGTCTCTTCAGTAAGGACAGTTATTGTGCTGCAATGAATGTCATGGATTAATTCCACCTGAGAAGGAAGCAATTGGTTGTCAGACAGCATTAAGCAGATTAACTTGGCAAATGGTCTTGAGGCTTAGCTTTCTGAATTGAACATCAGTCAGCAGTTTGCGACTGACAGTTAACCATCCCGATTCTTACCTTTCTGAGCTCATAGAGTCACATAGGGATTTGTATGTTACTATTCCTAAGCAAAGTTTATGACGTGGTCCATTTGAAAAATTATCTGTCAAGTGGTTTATTTGTGATGCACAATTTAAGGATAAGCCAAATGATAGATTTTGCATTAAATGTGCCGAACTGGGAGTTAAGAATCCATGACTGATGAATGATCTTGTGTGTAAATATACCATGTTAAATCCATGACAGAAGAAATACTCTTCAAACAATGTCTCTATATGGTGACCAATTATAACCCATTCAAAAGGTTGGAGGATGTAGTTTGTTCAAGCTATCTACAGCACAGTAAAACAATGCCATAATGCTGATGAAGCATGTATTAAATCTCCATATTACTTTATATAGACTGCTGATGAACACAGATGTTACGGGGAAGTCGTGGCCTAATGGTTAGAGCATTTGACTTCTACCCCTAAGGTTGTGGGTTTGAGTCTTGAGCCGGCAATACCACGAATGAGGTGCCCTTGAGCAAATAACCGAACCCCCAACTGCTTCCTGGGCAGCCATTTATCACTGCTCTGTGTGTGCACTTTGGATGGGTTAAATGCAGAGCACAAATTCTGAGTATGGGTCACCATACTTGGCTGTATGTCATGTTACTTTTATAAAGTAAATGGCAAATCTCACGTTCTGTCTCTGCAGCAAAGCTGTGGAATGGTCTCGATACACTCTGGGTTTAAATCCATCTTAAAACATGCATTTGTGAAGCCTTTGGCAACTTACAAAAATATATATCTTAAACGATTTTATTTTACTGCTACTGCTTTGTACAGAACATAACTGTATTTCTTGTTCAAATGCATGCTGCCTTAGCATAAGAGATTTAATGAGGAAATGAACAAGACACAGGTGAACATAATCAGTAACCACAGGCAGGGATGGGCAGTATTTCAAATACATGTATTTGCAATACTATTTTGTATTTAGTATTTAAATACCTTTAAAAAAGTCAAATGTATTTTGAATTTAAATACATTTAATCTTAGTATTTTTTAGTTTTTAGTATTATTGTAATTTAGTATTATTAAATTTAAACATTTATTCTGAGTATTTTTGAATTTTCAAAATACATAAGGTATCAACCTATTTATTAGACTGCTGATTTCCTGCAGGGATGGGCAGTATTTGAAATACATGTATTTGAAATACTATTTTGTATTTAGTATTTAAATACCTTTAAAAAAAGTCAAATGTATTTTGTATTTAAATTCATTTAATCTTAGTATTTTAGTTTTTAGTATTTTTGTATACTTGTTGATAAAGGAAAACCAGCAGTCTAATAATAATAATAATAATAATAATAATAATAATTTTATGTATTTTGAAAGTACAAAAATATTAAGATTAAATGTATTTAAATACAAAATACAAAATAGTATTTTGTATTTCAAATACAGGTATTTGAAATACTGCCCATCCCTGAACACAAGAATAAATAAATAAGCACATACTAGGGCCTTGTCCACACTAATACGTTACAAATCATTACAGAATTCAATCAAATCTGGGGGCTGTTTAATTCAGTCAGTCTGGCTTATTGTCACTTGATTTGGTTCAGACTAACTGAAATAAGTTAACTGAAATAACTGAAATGCAAATCAATTTCTATATATTTTCTATATACGTATATATATATATATATATATATATATATATATATATATATATATATATATATATATATATATATATATATATCCTTTATATTATGTGCTTTTTCTGGATTTTTGTGGTTGATATTCTGTCTATATCCCATAAAATAAACCTACCATAAAAATTACAGACCCTTAATATCTTTGTAAGTGGACAAACTCAAACAAAATCAGCAGGGGATCAAATAAATATTTCCCCCACTGCATGTTGTTCAGCTGGATGTGTTATGGGTCAGTGTAGCCGGAGCTTTATCAGAGCTGTTCACCCAGCTTGTGGAAATGCAGCTTCTGCTGCTGATGATCACTGCTGTTTTTAAAAAGGTCAGTGGAGCAAGCATTCAACTCTGATTCTCTGTAAACCCATTTCCAATTAGCTTACGGTCAACATGCATGGCCTTGCATTAACCAGCATCATCAATAAAAGTGAGACTGACCCAGCCGGCATTTCAACGTTGATTGAAGGTTGAAACAATGTTGGTACCATGGTTGAATCAACGTTGAATTACCTTTCGATTTTGCAAATTGGATCAACGTTGATATTGTAACGTTGATTCACTGTTGTATCAACGTTGTTTCAGCGTTAAAACAACAACTGACCTTATTTCAAACATATTTCAATGTTGAAAGTTGGTCATGGGCAGACTGTTTTTCAACCGTTCAGCTTTAAACGTTGTATCAACGTTGTTTCAGCGTTAAAACAACAACTGACCTTATTTCAAACATATTTCAACGTTGAAGGTTGGTCATTTGCCGGCTGGGGAGCTCCTCCATCATAGAGCATTGACATCCACTTGAGCACACAGGGGAATTCCACACATAATCCACAGAAATCAATTATATTAGCAGGGATCCTTCAGGGAGTTGACACTAGAAATTTCCCGGTATAAAAATATGTGAATGATTTACATCTGAAACCAATTTTTTTAATGTATTCTCTATTCCAAATTAGATTTGAGCTCTTCTTTTTTATTACTAAACCACAGTGACAAAGTTCAAAAGACCTCATTAATTTTCTCATTGCTGTTTCATTTATAGAGAGCAGCTGAGCTCACTGAGTAAGATATGGCCCTATTTATTTACAGTTTAAAATAAAAATGCTATTATTTTTGCTTGGTTGGTACATGCAGCCCCATAAGTATGCAAACAATAGACGTGTTTCCATTACAGATTTGTGCAAATCTTTTGTGATATAAAGTTGATAAAAAACAATTGTGAAATGACAATGTTTCCATTAACAGATACTAAGATGACTAAGGTCTAATCCTCTCATAATGACAGATGTTGGTAGGTTCACACAGCCGTGTCGGAGCCATGATGTGCCACAGATGTGTGCAGTTTAAATAAGGGGTTATCTAGGCATTAATGGAAAGAAAAGCCCATTACATTTTAGAGCGGCCACGTACAGCCTGAGGTGTTTCTTGGCAGTTATAGTACATTAAAGAATGGTCATGTGACTTTTATTTACGTCAAATGAAAAAAAAAAAAAGTTTCCATTGCAGTTTTGCGGAATATTTATCCAAAGCAACTTACAAATTAGGACAATGGAAGCAATCAAAATCAACTAGAGCATTAAAATGCAATGACATTGAATTGCCTGTAAAACCACCTCGTGCGAGCATAATTTTTTCATAATATTTTATGTATTCAAAAGTATTATAAGTATTCAAAATCATATGCTTTTCTATTAAATAGTAGGCAAAGTATAGTATGTAAAAAAAAATAAAAAAAATTGTATGCTAGAATTCATAAAATAGTAAGCAAAAAATTATTGGATGACCTTAGGTTTTGATGTGCACATCCAATGGATGGACTTTACAATTTCATGAGGCCACAGTAGGCCAGAGAATTTGTGAATGTGGCAGTGAAGTGACAAAATTGATGCTGGTAGGTCAAATGACAGTAACAACATGTAAGATGTAGTATTACTTCATACTATAGGGAACACAATTGTTTAATGGTTTCAAAGTAATTACTTTTTCAAAAGAATAGCCTACAGTAAAACTTTATTTTAAGGACCAATTCTCACTATTAACCAGTTGCTTATCAGCATGCATATTACTAGCATATACTAGTGGGCCTTCATGGTCACACTTTTCTTTTCTAAAAATCATACATTTCCCTATGATTCTGTATGAATCCCATAACACTAATTCATACAAAATCAACACCTTCTAAAACAGTTACAATTTCTGATAAGATTGAGTTGGAATGGCTGACAAGGGGTGTTTGGAAAGCTTGTATTATTTTAAAATCAACTTTCACATATTTGCTACCTTGCTAGTCGATTATTGGACAAAAACTCAGTGTACATGACAGAACAGATAAGTCTGTTTCTAAAACTATGGCTACGTTCACACTGCAGAGCTTAATGCTCAATTCCAATTTTTTGAAAAAATGAAATTTTTTTGCAAGGCCGTTCACATTTCCAATTAAATGCGACCTTTTGTGATCTCCTGTCCCAGAAGTTATCCGCATGCGCAGAAGAGTACTCAACGGCCAACGACGTCACTCGTTGTTTGCGGAAGTAGCTAAACATGGATGTCATAACAACAGTGTAGTCAACAGCGGAGCTCGTTTAGCAATATTAAAGTTATTTAAGCAGCATTGTCCGCCATGGTTGTTGTTTATCTTCTCGTTCCCGCCTACTTCAACGCAGAATTATGACGTTTGTAGCGTATCAATGACGTACGGGTCGGATACATGTGGCCTGGCCGTTCAGACGGAGGTCGCATTTCAAAAGATCGGATACGTATCGGATTTAGGACCACATAGCCAAGTGGCCTGGGTCGCATTTGAAAAGATCGGATCTGTGTCGTTCAGACTGTCATGAAAAGATCAGATACAGGTCGCATAGGGGCAAAAAAATCGGAATTGGGTCGTTTCAGCCTGCAGTGTGAACGTAGCCTATGTCTGTTCATGCATCATATGTGACATGTTTTCAGACTAGAGAATGTGGACTGGATTTATGAAGGACAAGTTGTGTATAGAGGTGGAGAACACATAATTCCCTGTCTGCTCCAGTTTATCAACACCAGAGAATCTCAGCTGCTGTTTTTAATCCCATCTGGCTGTCTCTGTTGATATAACGGGCTACTGCTGTGATGTTCTTGAATGTGCCCATGTGTGGTGTGTACTTTCAGCAGCTCCAGTGTGAGTCATTCAATTCTATCTTCTCCATGCTGGCTGTCTGAAGGAGACACAGGTCAGTGTCTGAGTCATGCTGTAGGTCAGTCTTTAATACCTGGTGTTAATGATCTGCTCATGAGACTCTGTGCTCACTGTAATGATTTTAATTGTTTCCTTTACATTTATTAGGCCTCTACTCAAACTCAAAGAAGTGGGTCAATGGCATTTAAAGAATACAATACAATAACAATAACATGATATATATATATATATATATATATATATATATATATATATATATATATATATGATATATATATATATATATATATATATATATATATATATATATATATATATATATATATATATATATATATATATATATATATATAAACTTTGGTAACTCCAATAAGGTTCCATTAGTTGACATCAGTTAATGCATTGACTAACATTAATGATGAGCAAGACATTTGATACTGTATTTATTAATCTTTGTTGGCATCGTGCATGTTAGCTCAAGTCCATCAGATAATACTAACATATACAACTTTTGATTTTAATAATGTTCTAGTAAATGTTAAAATCAACATTAAGATTAATAAATGATTTAGAACAGCCAGATTTTAGTATCCCTGAAGTAAACTGATGTGGTGAGCTAATGTTAATGAATGAAACCTGACTGTAAAGTGTTACTAAAACTTTGCTGAAGATTCATTAATGGGGTCATGTATTTTTTACTGTATGCATCCTAGAAAAAAATAATTAAACTTAAAACATGGTCATCATAAAATAAATAATACTCATACATTTTTCATGTTCTGAGTGCAGACGTTACAGACGCTGTCTCAGTATCATGCTTTGAGGGGTTCATGTCTATTGTGGTTATCTCCCTGGCATGATCAACTATTTTTAGGCTCCTTTCATGTGTGCCTGCTAGTTCTTCACCTAGTTAGCATTAAAATGTTGCTTACCATGAAAGCAAAGGGCCTACTTCTACTGTCAGCATAGGTAATACTCAAAAGAAACGGAGAGCAGGCTGTTCTCTGATGACGACTATAGCATTCTAGACAGTAATGCTTTCCAGTTTGTTTCTGGTCTCATGATTCATTTATATCTTGGGAGCCATTAGGAAAGAGCCTGAGATTGGAACCCTTGAAGCTTAACATTTAGGCTCATTTGGAATGCAAATTTGCTAATAAATACAAAAACAGGGTGGGGAATAAATTTAACAGCATTACATATTTAAATAATAATAATAAAATAAATAATAAAAGTGTTAACTCACGTAAACCTGCCATGTAGTTTTATGCTAAGCTAAATGCTATATTTATGTATTCATATAAATTAGTAAAACATTTGATGCAGTCTCTAAAATTCTCAATTATTCTTATTACAGAATTATAAATCAAAATATCAAGAAAGTGATACATTTTTACCATAGCTTCATTGTATTTAAAATGTAGGGGATAATTCAGGTTAATTTGGCCATTTTTTCCATCAAACAACAACAACAACAACAACAAAAGTCTCATGTATTTACCTGTATTATATCTTATGTATTTTAGCCCACTCACTGACTTCAGTCACCAACAGGTTTTGCAAAATCGCAGACAAATCCAAAATCTGTGCTCGTTCACGTGAGTGACAATCACGCAGTGTGAATGATCAAAGACATGATCTGAGAGAATTACTGCATGCTAAATGTCTGGACCTGTCTGCGAAAATGTTCAAAATCTTGCTGTGTGAAATGAGTTCTTACTGAAAAATACATTGGCGATAACCTACAGTCATTGAGAGCGCAAGATACAGGGCAGCGGTAAGTTCAGGAGGAGTTATGTGAAACGTAGTTTGAGGACCAGACAGAGTTGTCTGTTAGTTGTCTTCCCATTGTAAAGTTACGCAGTGTGTAACCTCCTGTCGCTGATCCATCGTGCAATGTAAACACAGCAGCAACTGAATGCTACCCGAGATGGTTGTGCTAAGAAAACAATGATGTCCAGATGGCTTTGAAAATCCTGCAGTGTGAACCCGGCATAAATCTCCCAACCCTTCATACATACAGGAGTAATTGTGGGTTGTATGACAACTAACTGGTAAGTCCCTCAGCCGGTGAATCTGTAATCTGAGCATTGAAAGGAAGTCATCTTTTTTTTATTTGATGTCGCCTGAAGCCTGTGTGCCTTTGCAGCCTTCTGTAGTGCCATGGGCAATTAACACTAGCAACATTATACAAGCTGCTACCAGGTCTTGCCTTTTTAAACCAATTGAGAGTTCATTAAGACATCCGTTGGAGTAAATCCAGATGCACGACTTGTATGTGGCATACAAATGATGCCTCCCACCAGTCTGTTATGAATTGTTGGCCGTCAAGTCACACTCTGGAGTGACCCTGGTTGAGCTACAGGGTCAGTGTGAATCAGCAGTGCAAACTAGTAATTTAATCCTTAGGGAACAACAACCAAGGTAGTCTGATTAATGCAAACAAAAGGAGGAAAAATTAAAGAGGATAAGCATCACAACATTCCACATCCAGAACTCTGAGAACTTCACAGGAAAAACTGGGATCTAAGACAGCTTAGAGTTTCCTACACCACACATCTAAGCCGATGAAGAGGAAGGTCCGTAATCTTTAGACATGGTGGAGAGGACAACCATTGCTGCTGTCGATGCTATTCTCTCAATAACTACTTGTAACTACATCACTTTATCTGGTCTCTAAAGTAAAATATGTATAGGCTATATATGAAGAATCATTTGAAGCATATTGTATGTTTTATGAACAGTGAACTAAGCATGTATTTGCCAGAAGTTCCAGAATTGTTGGCAAAATGTGACCCTGGCACACAAAACCAGTCATAAGTAGCATAGATATATTTGTAGCAAAAGCCAACAATACATTGTATTGGTCATAATTATCGATTTTTCTTTTATGCCAAAAATCATTAGGATATTCAGTAAAGATCATGTTCCATTAAGATATTTCATACAGTAAATATAGAAAACGTAATTTCTGATTAGTAATATGCATTGCTAAGAACTTCATCTGGACAGATTTAAAGGGGATTTTCACAATATTTAGATTTTTTTGCACCCTCAGATTCCAGATTTTCCAATAGCTGTATCTCAGCCAAATATTGACCCAACAAACCATACATTAATGGAAAGCTTTATTCAGCTTTCAGATAATGTATAAATCTAAATTTCAGGTCTTATGACTTATGACCATTGTCAACCAATGGAATGCTACATTTTATTATTTCTGACAACAAAGCACTTGAATGTGACAAGCTCATGTAAGTGGGAAATACAAAGTTTCCGATAACACCTGAAGGCAGCATTACTCTCATTCCCTTCTACAAAGCAAACACCAGTTTAACTTCTTCGAAACTGGTGGTTCTCTTACGAGAGTTCTCTCGAACTGTGTCTTAGCTAAGACGCTACGGGAAAAGTCTCTTTTCACGAAATACTGAAGCAAAAAATTATCCTTAATTTTGAATTTTTTGTAAAGCGCATTTGCAGCAGTACACAGCCATAGGAGAGACGGCTCGCTCGCTCATTGGCTGCTCTGCAGCAAATGCACAGCCTATCGAGCGCAGGCTGATGCAATATCAGACCAATTAGGACGCTTCGCGCCCATCACGCCACTTCCCACCGAAACGGGTGTGGCCCAACCCTATAAAAGGAGCTCGAAAAGGCTGACTCACCTGATTTTTCATCTCTTCAGCGAAGCTCACGCATTGCTGGATCATGGAGGAAGCAAGCGCCGTCTGAGAAGCATATCAGCAGGACGAGCCATTCTGAAGCTGCTGGCCTCGCCGCCTTCCACTGCCGTTCCTGCTGTGCTGTCTGGCGCCTATATCCTTTATATCCTTGTGTGAGTTCGCCCTGCGACGCACACTCATAAAAGAGCTGCGTCATTTTAAAGATGCCCTTGTGCGGCTCGTGCAGAGCCCCGCTCAGCGGAGGAGATAGTCACGTCATCTGTGTCTCCTGCCTGGGTGAGGACCATGCAGCGCTCGCGCTCGCTGACGGCGGCTGCCCTCATTGCGAGTTAATGCCTATGGTGACTCTGAGGACTCGCCTGGCGTTCTTCTCGAAGCCTGCATCATCCGCTGCGCCGCAGCGCCGTAAGAAGCGCCGCTCGCAGCGTCTACCGGAACCGCCTCCAGTTCGGCCGAGCTCGCCGGTTCCCTCCGCTTCACCGGCCTCCCCTGCGCAAGCTGGATGAGATTGGGCCTGAAGCGATCTGTCTCGTGGATCTGAGGAGTGCTTCGGATCTCTCCCTCCGCGCTACTAAGTCCGCTGCACAGGCCATGGGACGGGTTATGGCTTCCGCTACGGTGGCTGAGAGGCATTTGTGGTTGACGCTTTCTGACATCAAGGAGTCTGAGCGCGCTGCGTTCCTTGACGCGCCACTGACTCCTGCTGGCCTCTTCGGATCATCTGTCAGTGAGTTTGTGGAGAGATTCGCAGAGGACCAGAAAGCATCGCTGGCGTTCAAGCACTTCTTGCCGAAGCGCTCGGGTTCTGCAGCTGACCGCGCTAGACCGGCCCCACAGAGCTCTCAGCCACGCCCACCGCCTCCAGCTGCGTCATCGCGACAGCGTCAGCAACGCAGCTCGGGACCCCGTTCTCGCTCTTCCAGCCGTCGCCCCGCTCCCAGGAGCCGCGGCAGAGGATTGCGGTGAAACCAGAAGCCCCGAAAACATCCTAGCACTGCTAGGAAAGCGCCGGTGTATGAGTTCCGCTGCGGCCGAGCTCTCACCCAAGCGCACGCTGTTGCAGTTCCAAGAATTGTGACTGTCTCAGCGTCTTCTGCAATGCGCAAGCCTGCACGAGTGCCCGCTTGACTGCACACAAAAGCCGTTATCACGGCTGCCCATATATTTTCCGAAAAGAGTGTTATGTCTGGTGTTCCAGCCACGGCCGATGGTGCTATAAATGTAGTGACGATGCCCACTGCTCAGTGCCCATCTCCGCATATAAGCACAGCCCTTCACACAGGGCTCGCGCCCATAAAAACGACTCAGGTCGATCGCGTGCACTGCATAGTGAACGTGCCCACTCCTCAGTGCCCACAATCACTATTTCACACGCGTCATGTGGTTTCTGTAAAAACGAAACCCGTGCACGCTCGTCCGGCCATGGCCGATGGTGCTATAAATGTAGTGACGATGCCCACTCCTCAGTGCCCATCTCCGCATGTAAGCACAGCCCTGCACACGGGGCTCGCGCCTATAAGATCACGCGCACCACATAGTAAACGTGCCCACTCCTCAGTGCCCACAAACACTATGTCACACACGGCGCGTGGTTTCTGTAAAAACGAAACCCGTGCGTGTACGCTCTGCCCAGGCAGACAGCGAGTCAAAAGCAGTAAATGTGCACATTTGCAGCCCACAGTTACTCGCAGACATCAAGAGTCCTATGGGACACGCTAAGCCCTCCCTCGATCGGTTAAGCGCCGGGACGGGGTCGAGGAGGAGCGATCTGCCCGCTGTGATCAGCGCGCTCCCCGCCTCAAATGCCACAGACGTGACGCCCATGTTACAGCACACCGAAGCGCCGCCTTTGCCCAGGCAACAGAGTGCGCTTCGCATCCAGCCCTTAGCTTACAGGGGTTTCGGATTGGGTGCTAGGCATTATAAAGAGAGGCTACTTTTACGCGTCGAAACCACGGTAAAAACAGAAGTAGCACACCTACTTCGGGCCGAAATATCAAAACTGTTGAGCAAGGGGGCTGTAGAGCCTGTGTCTCAAGTTCAAAGCGAAGGGGGGCTGTACAGCAAATATTTTCTGGTGCCCAAGAGAGACGGGGGTCTAAGGCCCATATTGGATCTAAGACAGCTGAACAAGGCATTGGTGAAACGCAGTTTCATACGACCAGGAAGCTCCTCGCGCATATTCGCAGAGGAGACTGGTTCATGTCAATAGATCTGAAGGACGCGTATTTTCAAATACAGATAGCGTCAAATCACAGGCGATATTTGAGATTCGCTTTCGAGGGCCAGGCATACCAGTTTACAGTCCTGCCGTTCGGCTTGTCCGTAGCTCCTCGTACTTTTACGAGGTGCATGGACGCAGCGCTCGCTCCTCTCAGACTCAGAGGCATGCGAGTGCTGAACTATTTGGACGACTGGCTAATTCTGGCTCAATCACGAGCGGAGCTCGTGGAGCACAGGACCGTTTTACTCGATCACCTCGAGAGACTCGGTCTCAGTGTCAACTGGGCGAAGAGTTCGCTGAACCCCAGTCAGACGATACTGTTTTTGGGTTTAGCTCTGGACTCACGTTCCATGACGGCGCGGCTGTCACCACAGCGCGCGTTGAGCATCCAGCGCGCGACGAGTTCTCTCCGCTGCGGCGTGACTGTTTCACTCAGAGAATGTCAGAGGATGCTGGGTCTCATGGCCTCAGCATCTCCGGTTCTGCAGCTGGGCCTGCTCCGCATGCGCCCCCTGCAGTTCTGGCTGAAGGCGCGGATACCGCGCGGAGCATGGGTATCTGGTCGAGTGCGTCTCAAGATCATTCAAGGCTGCGTTACAGCCCTGAAACCCTGGACAGTAAACGACTGGTACCAATCAGGTGTAAGCCTGGGGACTTCCCCGAAAGTGGGAAGATGGTGTCGACGGACGCCTTCACTTCGGGATGGGGAGCGCTGCTCGAGGGCAGACCGTCCTTTGGCCTGTGGTCAGAACGGGAAAATATGGGACGGAGGGCTTCCCCCCTCTCCTGTCCCGGGCTCTCTGTGAGTCCTTCGGGTGACTGTGCACTGTAAATCCTGGGCATTGCTTCAGGTTTATGGGTGTGTGATCCCTGCGCGCACGGCGTTTTACATGGGGTTCCCGTAGCGTCTTAGCTAAGACGCAGTACGAGATAACTCTCGTAAGAGAACGTACTCGGTTACTAACGTAACCTCGGTTCTCTCTAGAAGAGGGAACAAGTACTGCGTTCTCTGCCGTGTGTACGATTCACTCTGGTTCGCTTCGGCGATGAAATAAATCAGGTGAATCAGCCTTTTCGAGCTCCTTTTATAGGGTTGGGCCACACCCTTTTCGGCGGGAAGTGGCGTGATGGGCGCGAAGCATCCTAATTGGTCTGATATTGCATCAGCCTGCGCTCGATAGGCTGTGCATTTGCTGCAAAGCAGCCAATGAGCGAGTGAGCCATCTCGCCTATGGCTGTGTACTGCTGCAAATGCGCTTTACAAAAATTCAAAATTAAGGATAATTTTTTGCTTCAGTATTTCATGAAAAGAGACTTTTCCCGTAGCGTCTTAGCTAAGACGCAATACTCGTTCCATTTTCTAGAGAGAACCAAGGTTACGTTAGTAACCGAGTACATTTTATACAGCAAGAAAAAACAATACTCAGTGCAAATAACCATGTAATTGTAATCATAATTGGAAGCACGAAATAAATATGCATTTACAAGGGAGGAAATGCTTCTCACATGGCGTTGTTGACAAAGGCATGTCATTGAACTCCAAAGGATACAAACACAAATACACCTATGATTAAACGTTTAAACAAATTATAATACAAGAGAATTCACATGCCTTCATCCTTAAAACATGAGCAAAATGCAAAGTAAAAGAAAATACATCCAAGACACAGTTTTACTTTATACCCATTAAGTGCTAACCATTGTATGTAGTTATTGTTGGTTTATAGACAGACAGACAGATCTTAAATCCAAAGAACGACAAACAGCAGCAGAAACACAAGTCCTTAAAAAGGCTTAATTAGATAATGAGACACAGCTGAGAGTAATCAGGGAATAACAAGGGGCTGACAGAAAACAGGGCACTACAAAATAGGTCTACAAGACAAAAGCAGGTTGTCCCTAAACACGTAACAGTTGGTTTGCCATTTCAAGTCCAGTTCAAAATCTGGATTCTGGAAAACACAAGCAGCTAAGAACATCTTTTTAATTAACTAGTGCAGTGGTTTTCAACCTGTGGGTCGCGACCACCTAGTGGGTCGTGGTGGTTTTGCAGGTGGGTCGCCATTTACTATTCAAGATTCACGATTTTTATTTGTCACATACACAATTACAGAGCATATATAACCAGCGGTGAAATGTGAGTCAGGTCTGGTTTTGAGTTTAGGAGCCTGATGGCCTGGGGGAAGAAACTCCTCCCGAGTCTCTCAGTTTTTGCCATCAGGCTACGGAAGCGCTTACCAGATGGCACCAAATTGAAAAGATGGTTACTGGAGTCGATGGAGTCCTTGGTGATTTTAACAGCTCTGCTTTTGCAGCGTTTGATGTCCTGCAGAGAGGGGAGAGCAGATCCGGAGATGCACTTAGCTCAATGGACAACTCTCTGCAGGGCTTTGCAGTCTTGACTGGAGCTGTTCCCATACCACACTGAGATACACAGAGTCAATACACTATTGTCAATACAATATTAAAAGAAACAATAATATTTTTTATACGTAAAAAAGTCATAACTTAATAAAATAAGAAATTTATAGAATAAGAGCCAATTTATATTTATATATATTTTTGCCGCATATGCTACAGAACAACAGCAGTTGTGCCAAGCGGTGCCAGCCCGAGTTATTTTCTGTTCATTGCCAGTCATTCAATAAAGACAGTTAACAATCTAGCTTCTTAGTACTAAGTTATTAAACAAACAATAGCGGGGTCAGTTAATTTTTTTGCAGTGGGCAACGCAAAAATATGTGTTTGGTCGTGTGGGCCGGGAGTTGAAAATGGTTGAGAACCACTGAACTAGTGATTGTTATTAGGATGAAAGCAATAGCATCGAGAGAAAGAACTCCTGATTACATACTTCAAACTACTGTATATAGTTCAATAATATTTGTTTTATTTAAAGGAAGATAATATATATATATATATATATATATATATATATATATATATATATATATATATATATATATATATATATATATATATATATTATTATTATTATTATTACAGTATATTTGCCTTCTAGTTTTAAACTCTCTCTTGTTATAAAGTTTTAGATGTACAGTGAGAACAATGTGTTTTTATTGTGAGCGGATAACTGCAGGAGTTGCAGGCAGACTTCAGTATCATGCCCAGAGGCCAGTTCAAGCTGACTTTTTAATGGTCTCCATCCTTGTGGCCGTCACAATGAAACCTAGTTTCTCAGTTCTCTGAGGTGACAGACTGTCAAAATGTGCCAAATATCTGAACCAAAATCAGAAGCTTTCTCATCTAATAGCAGTACTGTAGACTAGGTCATTGAGATATTTCACTTGTATTTTGGCAGCTCTGACAACTTCTGACAAAATTCTTTAACTGCCCTTAAATAATTTAATAGGTCCTGGTGGCAATAATCTGTATGTCAGTGGTTCTATTCATACATCATCTACAAAACACTGAAGAAGAAGAAGAAGAAAAAGAAAAGTTTTACTTCCATTATCAACTGTACATAAATCTTTAAAAATAAAGGTTCTGTATTAGCATTAACAGTTCTATTAAAAAACTGCAAACAATGATGGAATCTTTACATTGCACAAACGGTTCTTTATAGCTACTATTCAATCAGGTTTAATTGGTCATGTCTTGAGTTAATTATAAAATCAATTTCCTATATAAAGTTATAAAAGCTAGCTTTGTGAGATGGTAGCATCTGTGGATATCAAAATCTTTAAGAACCATTGGGTCAGCTGCTTTTGAAGAATGTAATGCTCTGCTAATTCACTTGGGCTAAATGCCACAACATTCCCACTCATGCCATTCATCAGCACGAGTGCATTCAAATGACCAGTTAGGCCCTGGAAGAAAGAGGTTACTTGTGCAAATCTTGAGACTGATACAATATCTGACATTTGAAATTGTTTAGTGTGTTGTCTTCAAGGATGGCTGAGGACAGGCCAACGAGGTACAGACAAAAACAGTCATTAGTTTAAAGGCCACTCATTGATGATTTATTGATGAAGTAGGGGGATTTTTAATGCAAAGTGCATCTTTGAAAAGATTGTGGATATTTTTCCTGTGCTCTTCACAAAGAACACAAAGTGCTAGTCCTAAAATAATAGCACACATCGGCTGGTGTCAATTTCCAGCTAGCGTCTCCTGGGTTACATCTTTGATAGGAAATTTCCTTTTTTTTTTTTATATAAAGGCCTTCTTTGCAAATATTTTAAGCAAATTGCTCCCTGAGCATTTGTTTGGATGATGTGTTCACTGAAAATCACTGAATGAAAAGGCAGTTTCCGTGTATGTGCTCTGGCATTTCTGGTTTCTTGACACTGACAGAAACACAGACTTTTTTGTGTGTGGCAGTTTTCCAGTCCTCTCACTAACTCAGTAAACTCCCAGACACGGACAGAAGTGGTTACTCACTCAGCGGTAAATCCACGGACATCTTTTCATTTAGATCTGCATTTAAGAATCTACAGAAAATACTATTATGTTCATAAGTTTACATACCCCTAGCACAGAGATGGGCAAACTCGGTCCTGGAGGGCAACTGCCCCACAGAGTTTTGCTCCAACCCTGATCAAACTCACCTGTCAAACTCACCTGCCTCCAACCCTTGGAGCTAAACTCTGCAGGACAGTAGCCCTCCAGGACTGAGTTTGCCCATCTGTTTGCCCACAGTTCAGTCCAGAGCAGTTCAACTGCCTACTGTTCTTCAGAAAACTTCTCCAAGTCCCACTAATTCTTTGGTTCCCTTTCAAGGGAACTTCGAACTGCGTCCTCTGAGGGGACAGTATGGGGAACACCTCGTCGTGACCTGTGTCTGAAGTATACTTTGAAAAACGCCAACGTGTTGGCCGGTGACAGCCTCTGACGTCACTACCAGCGCGACTGTAAATACGCGCCCCGTAGGACCCGTCACTATCTTCTTCGTCTTCAGTTGACTGTTTTGTTTGAAGCGTGCATCTGAGAAACGACCAAAACGGTAAGAGCGATCTATTACTGTTTTCATCATGGCTTCCACTAGCAAGGCGTTTAGACAGTGTGTGCATCCGTGTCAGCGTTATCTGACACCCGATGACACACACACTCTTTGCGTCTCTTGTTTGGGCGAAGAGCACGCGCGCGATGTCCTTGAGGGGGCGGTCTGCGTGCACTGCGAGCGTTTCTCTCTGAGAAAGCTCCACTCTCGTTTGTCTCTCTTTTCGAGGAAAGAGGGACAGCCATCTGGATCCCGCGGCTCAGGTCCCGCCGTTGCCGAGGCACGGAGGAGAATGAGCTCGTGGGGATCACAAATGGATCTCGCTGAGGAGTGCAGAGAGGGAACTTCCCTTTCACACTCTCCGGCGGCGAACGAGAGCGAACTTCGGGAGGCAGATGTGGTATCATTAACCCATTCTGACACTGAAGTTAGTGCTCTGCTGGGTTCTACCCAGGAAGAGCAGGAGATGTCTGAGAGTGGTGAAGAAGCTGAGGCTGAGCCTTCTCAATCCTCCTGTCCCGCGTATGAGGAGCTGTTAGAGGTTATGGATGGCGCCACGGCAAAATTAGTTTTGCCATGGAAGCGTGCCAGTAAGGTGGCGCCACGAGGTCGCCTCGCTGAGCGGTACTTGTCTGACCATAGCCCTCCAGCCCAGGTGAGCCTTCCATTCTTGCCTGACTTACATGCAGAAGTCGAAAAGGAATGGAAGAGGCCGTTTTCCTCTCGCATCCACCGGTTTCAGCATACGAGCTATGCTAATATCGAGGGCTTGCATGAGAACGGCTATGAGAGGATGCCCCCTGTAGAAGAGACGCTGGCTTGCTATCTCTCTGTGGGGCAAACGTCCTCTCTTAAATCTCCCGCTTTGCCATCTAAGCCCCTCCAAGATACATCCCGCTTAAATGGCAGGTCATACGCGGCAGCTGGTCAGGCTGTGGCTTCACTGCACACGATGGCGGTGCTCCAGGCCTACCAGGCTGACCTGCTGAAGGACCTGGATACAGGTGAGGGCCTTTCACCTGACCAGGTAGCCGAGCTGCGCCACACCACAGACCTCTCTCTCTCCGAGCTACCAAGCAGGCCGCCTCCGCCATGGGCAGGTCTATGGCGGCCATGGTGGTGATGGAGAGACATCTGTGGGTGAACCTGGCTGACATCGGGAAGGAAGAAAGGGGGTTTCTGCTCGATGCTCCGGTCTCGCCTTCTGAGCTTTTTGGTACCTCCGTCGAGATGGTGGTCGGGAAGTTCAGGGAGGCAAGGGCGCGCTCAGCGGCCTTTAAATCCTTCATTCCACGAAGGTCCAGGTCCGAGCCCGAGCAACTCAGGGGTCCTGGCCCATCTCGATCTGAGGGTCGTAGAGGGGCGCAGAAGGCTAGTGTTGCGGCTCGCGCTCCTCCCCCGCCTAAGGGCAGGGGCAAGAGGAACCGCGGGTCACGGAGCGGTAAGCAGGGTCTGAGGGACGTGATTCGGACGAGGCAGCATCCTCGCCCGGGTCAGAGCGGTAGGATGACCTAGTAGCTCCGGATGTTTTTAACCTCTGTTTTTAACCTCTGTTTTTTGTCCTCCCCTGCCTAATTCCCCTGTAGCCACCAGCTTTCCACCTGATGAGGTTAGGTGGACGGTCTCTCACATAACAGTCTCCTTCCTGGACCTATGATGTTTTGGTTGGTTCTATGTTCATAGCAACCGCCTTACTGACGGTCCGGACCAGAAGGGGGCGCCCCGCAGCGGGCGTTATGGACGTTATGTTGCTGGTGGTTATATGTCTACTAACAATCTCTGTGAGTTTCCTTTACAGTAGCTAGGTGGCCAAAGAATTGGCACAGCACTGCAGGGAATTCCATAGATGTCCGGCCAGGTCACCCTGAGGGGCCGCCTGGCGCTTCCGGGGAGGTGGTGGTTACGGCAAGAAGCTCTGTATTTACTGCCTCAGGTGATGCTCCCCTCGCCTAGAAAAGATGGTTGGAGCTCACCGCTCCCGTGCGATCCAGCGCCTCTGCGATGCTTGGGAACCTCTCTGTACACACGCTTGCCTGTGTACTTTCTCAAAGCCACATAGTGGTCAGTGTGCACGTTAACGCTTTGCGCACTGTCTGAAATCCACGTAAAGTGGTAGGTGTGCACGCAAGACTCTGCGCACTTTCTGAAATCCACGTAAAGTGTTAAGTGTGCACGCAAGACTCTGCGCACTTTCTGAAATCCTGTATGGTAAGGGTTACGCGCTCCGCTTCGTTCCCTTTCTTGGGATGATTCGCCCCCGGTGTTCCTTGGGCTTCATCCAACCAGTGTGTATTTGTTATGCACCTCAAGCATCGCTTCCCTCAACATGAGGGGCTGGGTGGACTCCCACATATTGTGGTTATCAGGTGGTAGGCTTCATCAGGCCTCCCTGATGGTGAGCTCCCACATACGGTGGTTGCCAGGTAGTAGGCCTCACCAGGCCTCCCTGGAGATTTGGCTCCCACATACTGTGCGTCTTTACTAAATAGCATATTGTGGTCCTTTCAGATAGTAGGCTTCACCAGGTCTCTCTGAAGGTGAGCTCCCACGTTCTGTGGTCGCCAGGTAGTAGGCCTCACCAGGCCTCCCTGGAGATTTAGTTCCCACATAATATGCATTTCCACGGGGTAGCATATTGTGGTTTTTTTCAGATAGTAGGCTTCATCAGGTCTCTCTGAAGACGAGCTCCCACTTACTGTGGTTGCCAGGTAGTAGGCCTCACCAGGCCTCCCTGGAGATTTAGCTCCCACATACTGTGCGTCTCCTCTATATAGCATATTGTGGTTTTCAGATAGTAGGCTTCACCATGTCTCTCTGAAGGTGAGCTCCCACGTTCGGTGGTCGCCAGGTAGTAGGCCTCACCAGGCCTCCCTGGAGATTTAGCTCCCACAGGCTATGCATTTCCACGGAATAGCATATTGTGGCTTTTTCAGATAGTAGGCTTCACCAGGTCTCTCTGAAGACGAGCTCCCACATACTGTGGTTGCCAGGTAGTAGGCCTCACCAGGCCTCCCTGGAGATTTAGCTCCCACATACTATGCGTTTCTACGGAATAGCACATTGTGGTTTTCAGATAGTAGACTTCATCAGGTCTCTCTGAAGAAGAGCTCCCACATACTGTGGTTGCCAGGTAGTAGGCCTCACCAGGCCTCCCTGGAGATTTAGCTCCCACATATTTTGCGTTCCACTAAATAGCACATTGTGGTGTTCAGATAGTAGGCTTCATCAGGTCTCTCTGAAGAAGAGCTCCCACATACTGTGGTTGCCAGGTAGTAGGCCTCACCAGGCCTCCCTGGAGATTTAGCTCCCACATACTGTGCGCTTCCTAAAAAACGAGCTCCCGCGATTTGTGGTTGTCAGGTAGTAGGCCTCACCAGGCCTCCCTGGAGTCAAGTTCCATATTGCTTTCAGTTTCCACTGAGGTGGTTATCTGGTAACAGATAGTAGGCCTCTCTAGGCCTCTCTGTAGGTGAACTCCCACATATTGTGGTTATCAGGTAGCAGGCTTCACAGGCCTCTCTGAATGTGAGCTCCCACATACTGTGGTTGTCAGGTAACCTTTCAGTACACACGCTTGCCTGTGTACTTTCTCAAATCCACATGGTGGTCAGTGTGCACGTTAACGCTTTGCGCACTGTCTGAAATCCACGTAAAGTGGTAAGTGTGCACGCAAGTCTCTGCGCACTTTCTGAAATCCACGTAAAGTGGTAAGTGTGCACGCAAGACTCTGCGCACTTTCTAAAATCCTGTATGGTAAGGGTTACGCGCTCCGCTTCGTTCCCTTTCTTGGGATGATTCGCCCCAGTGTTCCTTGGGCTTCATCCAACCGGTGTGTACTTATTGTACACCCCAAGCCCCCTCAACTTGGGGGGGCTGTGTGGGCAATTCTCGGGTAGTTCAGCAGCGCTCCCCTTTTCTGAAAGGGTCACCTATGAGCATGCTGCTCGGAGCTCGGAGTCTTCCTCTCTTGGGAGACTGATTCCCGGTTCTTCAGAGCGCTCCAGTACCACATACTGTTTGAGACGCTCTGTGAGAGCAGGCATCCTGCTGAGGCAGGGGCTGAGGCCGCCAATTGCTCTGCTCCCGGGCCATTCTTCTACGAGCTGCTCTGACAGAGTTCCACGAGAACCCCTCCTTAGAACAGTATTTGTAAATCCATGTTATGGTAAGTGTGCACGGGAGTCTTTGCGCACTTTCTGAAATCCACATTGTGGTAAGTTCGCACGCTAGTCTCTGCGTTCTTTCTAAAATCCCTAGATTGTAAGGGCTTTGCGCTGCTGCTTCGTGCCCTTTCTTGAGTTGGTTTAAGCCCCGTTCATCTTGGGCACCACTCCACCTAGGTATCCTCGGATACCTATCTAGAACAGGGCACCGCTACTAGAGTGCTGTGGGGACAGCCCTTTCGGCAGGTTTTGCGAAAGCTAGCAGTAGCCCCTGTGTGACAGGCAAAGACTTGGTAGAGGAAAGTGCCAGGCTCTTAGCCGTATCCCTTTAAAGGAATCTCTGTGATTCCAAGCCTTTAGCTCTACCCCGGGCCAGGGCCCTACAGGATAAGTTGGGTATGTAGCTTAGGCCTTTGGCCGTAAGGGATAATGTCATAAGGCAGCCGTCAGACCATCCCAGGGGCGACTCCCGGTGAAGAGAAAAGCGGTAGAGTTGGTACTTAGTGTTTGCCATGATTCTGGTCTGCACTCCCCTCAGCATTGGCGGCGTGGGTATACTGTTCCCCATAGTGTCCCCTCAGAGGACGCAGTTCGAAGTTCCCTTGAAAGGGAACGTCTCAGGTTACGAATGTAACCATGGTTCCCTGAGAGGGAACGAGACACTGCGTCCTCTAGCTCCCTGCCATGCTTCGGACGCAAGCTTCTCGAAGAAGATAGTGACGGGTCCTACGGGCGCGTATTTATAGTTTATAGTTTTTCAAAGTATGCTTCAGACACGGGTCACGACGAGGTGTTCCCCATAGTGTCCCCTCAGAGGACGCAGTGTCTCGTTCTCTATCAGGGAACCATGGTTACATTCGTAACCTGAGACGTTTTTCCACCATCTTTGCCCCCTGTCCAACAATGATTTATAATTTTGAGATCCAGCTCTTCACTCTGAGTAAAACTGAAGGACTCATACACAACTATTTTAAAGGTGAAAACATTAAACACTAATGCTCCAGAAGAAAACACAATGCATTAAGAGCTGGGGGTGTATATTATGAACAAGATTATGAATATATTTTTCTTGTTTTGTTTAAAGATCATATCTGTTAATTCAGTACTGCCCTTCAGAAGCTGTTTTTCCTGATCATCTAATTCAAGTAGTTCACACTAGGGGTGTCACGATATACCGGTATAGACGAAAGCATCAATTATCGATAGTGTGTCAATTTAGTGTGTGACAATATACTGGTATTAGCAGAGGTGGGTAGAGTACCCAAAAACTGTACTCAAGTAAAAGTAAAAGTACTTCTAGAAATATTTACTCAAGTAAAAGTAAAAGTACTAGTCTTGAATAGTTACTTGAGTAAGAGTAAAAGAGTATCGGATAAAAAATCTACTCAAGTAGTTAGTTACTAGTTACTTTGGGTCATATATACTGAGCCTATTTTTATTTAGATATATAGATAAAATGTATGTAATGTATGTGTGTGTGTATAAATGTATATATTTCATCAGCCTTTACTCTAATTTATGTAATTTATTATAAAACCCAGTCTGTTTACTTAAGTAACAGATATAGGTGTCATGCCATAACATATTTTAATACGACTGACTTTATATTAAATGTGAATTTAACATTGAAAGTTAATGTGATATAAATATTGCTACTAATCTTTCATTGTTCAGAAAGAGAGCAAATAACATTTACATTATTAAAGATCATTTTCACTAACAGTCTAGATTTCAATCACTCTCAGAAACTCCCATTAAAATCACTGAAACTGTTAACACTGTGAAATCAATATCTTAATTAAAGATTCGTACACACATCTGCACTTTGTTGTTTCTGACGAGAGAATTCGCCAGAAAGAGGTATTCAGTCAGCGAGCGAGTGAAGGAAGAACCAGAATTTTAGCGATGACTCATCGGAACACCTCTGATTGGCCAATGCTTTAATAAGCTCAAAAGAATCATGTGTGATTGGTTATAATGTGCAGCGCTGTAAAAACACATCTATCTCTGGCTCAGCGCCAGCAAGCGATCACAGATCTGAATTTAGCAGCTGATGTTATGACTTGCTGAACGTAGCCTACTCGCACAGGTGTGATTGTATTAAAATTAATAAAATCTTAATCGGCTAATTTTTGTCTTTTGGAAGCTGCATTCAACTTGACTCCCCTATGTTATAAGCCACACACGTACAACAAACTAATGTCACAGTGGTATCGTGTACTGTAATCGAATGTAGCCCAAGTTATTACCTGTTAAACAGTAGACAGCACACGTGGTGTTCATCTAATAAGGATCTCCATCGCAAGCAAATAATAGCATTTGCAGATTTGCTTCCAATTCAGTGCAGTTCCATAGCCCCGTTTTCAACGCTGCTGATGTTCTTAAACATTACAACTCTGAGTGAACCACTTCAGACTCTCAGCGCGTGTGGCAGGGAACTGAACGACTCATTCAAACTGATTCATGAACCAATTCACTCGTTTGCCAATTGGTTTGATCAAGCCTTTGAACAGAATTGACTCAAAAGAATGAATCATTCGCGAATGAGCATCGCTCATTGTCCAGAGAAAAGTAGACAGCGCGTTTGGAATAAACTGAAGCATTTATAACATTTATTGCATTAAGATAAAGTAACGAGAGGAGCGTCGCCCACAGTAACGAAGTAAAAGTACAGATTTTCCCCCCAAAATTTACTCAAGTAAGATTATAAAGTACCCATCTTTAAATATACTCTGAAAAGTATTAGTTACCCCAAAAAATTACTCAAGTAAATGTAACGAAGTAAATGTAACTCGTTACTACCCACCTCTGGGTATTAGAGATAAACGCACTATTTTAAATGAAAAGTTCTCTTATGATAACACTACATGGAAATACTCCAGCGCCAGTACCTGGTTGAGCTCCCAGGTGGCAGTATTGTGCCTTAACGCTGACACTGTCACACAAGAAGAAGACGCAGCACTCGCAGCTACTCCGAGGAGAGCAGTGTTCATCAGAGTAAGATGCCATTATTTTGCTAGCGATATAATGGGAAACATTATAGTAACCTTTTAACAATGGTTGTCTGTGTTCATATATTTAAGTAAAGGGTGATTATTTTAGTAAGCACCACATTTTCTTTACTCGTCTTATTTTTGTATTTGCAATCTATATGGCCTGTGCTAAGTAACACTTTATTTCTTTGTTCAAATCTATTAACAATTACATGATTAAAACTGAGTGACCACATTGCTACATTTAACTCTGTAAAATGTTAAATTGGTCGCAGTGCCATGCACTTAATGACTCATCTGCAGTCATTCTTCAATAAGGTTCATTAGTTAACATATATAAATATCATAAATAATAATGAACAATATTTCCACAGTTCAGAAATGTGACGATTCGCGCACCAGAGAGACACAGGAGAGAGTAGAGATCCAATCGCTGGTATTTATTAATACAGGGTAATCCAATTCGTGGTCAAACAAAAAGAAGTCAAAGCCAAAACAGACAGTCCAAAAATAAACAAACAAATGAACAAGTAGGGAACAGGAAAGGGAACTCGGAAGACGAGAGGTTAGGGTCAATCTCGGGAGACGAGAAGATGAAGGGGAATCTCGGAAGACGAGAAGCTGGCAACACGAAGGGTAAGGACTTCATACAAACAACAGGGAAAGACAGGTATTTATAAGGAGGCTAATGACAATCAAGTGACTGCACCTGGTGCAATTAACCGGAGTGCAATTACTGTGAAGACAGGACCAGACTAGAGGAATTTTATTGCCTACGGTGAAGTGCCTAAGGGGAAGTGAGTCCACTAGTGGACACCCAGGGAAACAGAGAGTAGACAGTGTGACAAGAAATTCCTCTATTCAAGCAGTGGATATTGTGTGACTCATGAAAGAAAAAACCAAATCTGAAAACACCTTAATAGCCCCCAAAAAAAACTGGCTACGTGTTCTATACTAGACTAACTGAGACTTGCCATGGCACTTGTACAGTCGTGGCCAAAAGTTTTGAGAATTACATAAATATTAATTTTCAAAAAGTTTGCTGCTAAACTGCTTTTAGATCTTTGTTTCAGTTGTTTCTGTGATGTACTGAAATATAATTACAAGCACTTCATACGTTTCAAAGGCTTTTATCAACAATTACATGACATTTATGCAAAGAGTCAGTATTTGCAGTGTTGGCCCTTCTTTTTCAGGACCTCTGCAATTCGACTGGGCGTGCTCTCAATCAACTTCTGGGCCAAATCCTGACTGATAGCAACCCATTCTTTCATAATCACTTCTTGGAGTTTGTCAGAATTAGTGGGTTTTTGTTTGTCCGCCTCTTGAGGATTGACCACAAGTTCTCAATGGGATTAAGATCTGGGGAGTTTCCAGGCCATGGACCCAAAATTTCAACATTCTGGTCCCCGAGCCACTTAGTTATCACTTTTGCCTTATGGCACGGTGCTCCATCGTGCTGGAAAATGCATTGTTCTTCACCAAACTGTTGTTGGATTGTTGGAAGAAGTTGCTGTTGGAGGGTGTTTTGGTACCATTCTTTATTCATGGCTGTGTTTTTGGGCAGAATTGTGAGTGAGCCCACTCCCTTGGATGAGAAGCAACCCCACACATGAATGGTGTCAGGATGTTTTACTGTTGGCATGACACAGGACTGATGGTAGCGCTCACCTTTTCTTCTCCGGACAAGCCTTTTTCCAGATGCCCCAAACAATCGGAAAGGGGCTTCATCGGAGAATATGACTTTGCCCCAGACCTCAGCAGTCCATTCACTATACTTTCTGCAGAAGATCAATCTGTCCCTGATGTTTTTTTTGGAGAGAAGTGGCTTCTTTGCTGCCCTTCTTGACACCAGGCCATCTTCCAAAAGTCTTGGCCTCACTGTGCGTGCAGATGCACTCACCCCTGCCTGCTGCCATTCCGGAGCAAGCTCTGCACTGGTGGCACTCCGATCCTGCAGCTGAATCCTCTTTAGGAGCGCTTGCTGGACTTTCTTGGACGCCCTGAAGACTTCTTTACAAGAATTGAACCTCTTTCCTTGAAGATCTTGATGATCCTATAAATTGTTGATTTAGGTGCAATCTTAGTAGCCACAATATCCTTGCCTGTGAAGCCATTTTTATGCATCACCCTCCTTTTAACATGTCAAGTCTGCCAATTCTAACCCAATCAGCCTGACATAATGATCTCCAGCCTTGTGCTCGACAACATTCTCACCTGAGTTAACAAGACGATTACTGAAATGATCTCAGCAGGTCCTTTAATGACAGCAATGAAATGCAGTGGAAAGGTTTTTTTGGGATTAAGTTAATTTTCATGGCAAAGAAGGACTATGCAATTCATCTGATCACTCTTCATAACATTCTGGAGTATTTGCAAATTGCTATTATAAAAACTTAAGCAGCCACTTTTCCAATTTCCAATATTTATGTAATTCTCAAAACTTTTAGCCACGACTGTATACTGTTGTTGTTCTCTTGTTGGTCTGATTGCTTCTATTGTTCTCATTTGTTAGTCGCTTTAGATAAAAGCATCTGCTAAATGATCAAATGTAAATGTAAATGTACTGTCAGTTCAGGTATATCAGCTTCCACATTCTATGTACTTCTTTAAAACCCTCCAGCATGAAATCTTGTGGACTGTGCAGCTGGATTTTGTGATGCACTTCAGTGGGTTTTTAAGGATTTGTTTTAAGTGTGAGCTTATGGGGGTTTTCTTCACCTTCTACAGTAATTAAGATTGTCATCATTGCATTTCTGGATGTCCCACTTGCTGCCCAGAGAAAACAAAGATGTTTATAGTCCTCTGGACTAGTTTGTATGGCTGACCTGGCTGCTAAAGAGAGACTGTCACCATCCCTCATGGGATGGTTCTATGGTTTCATTTCAGCAAAAGGTATATAATGATGTTATCATTTGTTTCTTCAGAGTCGCTTTCCAGGAAGCAGATGGACCAACTGTTTGGTGATTACCAAAATGTCACATTACTTTATATAAATAACATGTAGTCCAAGTCAATGGGCCATGGGTCTGCTAAGAGCAGCCTGTTCAATTAAAGGAAGTTGGGTCAAAGTCAAAGTCAAAGTCACCTTTATTTATATAGCGCTTTAAACAAAATACATTGCGTCAAAGCAACTGAACAACATTCATTAGGAAAACAGTGTCAATAATGAAAAAATGATAGTTAAAGGCAGTTCATCATTGAATTCAGTTATGTCATCTCTGTTCAATTAAATAGTGTCTGTGCATTTATTTGCAATCAAGTCAACTATATCGCTGTAGATGAAGTGTCCCCAACTAAGCAAGCCAGAGGCGACAGCGGCAAGGAACCGAAACTCCATCGGTGACAAAATGGAGAAAAAAACCTTGGGAGAAACCAGGCTCAGTTGGGGGGCCAGTTCTCCTCTGACCAGACGAAACCAGTAGTTCAATTCCAGGCTGCAGCAAAGTCAGATTGTGCAGAAGAATCATCTGTTTCCTGTGGTCTTGTCCTGGTGCTCCTTTGAGACAAGGTCTTTACAGGGGATCTGTATCTGGGGCTCTAGTTGTCCTGGTCTCCGCTGTCTTTAAGGGATGTAGAGGTCCTTTCTAGGTGCTGATCCAGCATCTGGTCTGGATACGTACTGGATCCGGGTGACTGCAGTGACCCTCTGATCTGGACACAGACTGGATCTGGTGGCCACGGTGACCTCGGAACAAGAGAGAAACAGACAAATATTAGCGTAGATGCCATTCTTCTAATGATGTAGCAAGTACATAGGGTGTTATGGGAAGTGTTTCCGGTTCCGGTTTACCTAATTAATGCAGCCTAAAAATCCTTTAACGGATTTGGATAATAAAAGCATATTAGTATGTTATGTGTATGCCAGGTTAAAGAGATGGGTCTTTAATCTAGATTTAAACTGCAAGAGTGTGTCTGCCTCCCGAACAATGTTAGGTAGGTTATTCCAGAGTTTAGGCGCCAAATAGGAAAAGGATCTGCCGCCCGCAGTTGATTTTGATATTCTAGGTATTAACAAATTGCCTGAGTTTTGAGAACGTAGCGGACGTAGAGGATTATAATGTAAAAGGAGCTCATTCAAATACTGAGGTGCTAAACCATTCAGGGCTTTATAGGTTATAAGCAATATTTTAAAATCTATACGATGCTTGATAGGGAGCCAGTGCAGTGTTGACAGGACCGGGCTAATATGGTCATACTTCCTGGTTCTAGTAAGAACTCTTGCTGCTGCATTTTGGACTAGCTGTAGTTTGTTTACTAAGCGTGCAGAACAACCACCCAATAAAGCATTACAATAATCTAACCTTGAGGTCATAAAAGCATGGATTAACATTTCTGCATTTGACATTGAGAGCATAGACCGTAATTTAGATATATTTTTGAGATGGAAAAATGCAGTTTTACAAATGCTAGAAACGTGGCTTTCTAAGGAAAGATTGCGATCAAATAGCACACCTAGGTTCCTAACTGATGATGAAGAATTGACAGAGCAACCATCAAGTCTTAGACAGTGTTCTAGGTTATTACAAGCGGAGTTTTTAGGTCCTATAATTAACACCTCTGTTTTTTCAGAATTTAACAGTAAGAAATTACTCGTCATCCAGTTTTTTATATCGACTATGCAATCCATTAGTTTTTCAAATTGGTGTGTTTAACCGGGCTGCGAAGAAAAATAGAGTTGAGTATCATCAGCATAACAGTGAAAGCTAACACTATTTTTCCTGATGATATCTCCCAAGGGTAACATATAAAGCGTGAAGAGTAGCGGCCCTAGTACTGAGCCTTTAGGTACTCCATACTGCACTTGTGATCGATAGGATACATCTTCATTCACTGCTACGAACTGATGGCGGTCATATAAGTACGATTTAAACCATGCTAATGCACTTCCATTAATGCCAACAAAGTGTTCAAGTCTATGCAAAAGAATGTTGTGGTCAATTGTGTCAAACGCAGCACTAAGATCCAATAAAACTAATAGAGAGATACACCCACGATCAGATGATAAGAGCAGATCATTTGTAACTCTAAGGAGAGCAGTCTCAGAACTATGATACGGTCTAAATCCTGACTGGAAATCCTCACATATACCATTTTTTCTCTAAGAAGGAATATAATTGTGAGGATACCACCTTTTCTAGTATCTTGGACAGAAAAGGGAGATTCAAGATTGGTCTATAATTAACTAGTTCTTTGGGGTCAAGTTGTGTTTTTTTTGATGAGAGGCTTAATAACAGCCAGTTTGAAGGTTTTGGGGACATATCCTAATGACAATGAGGAATTAATAATAGTCAGAAGAGGATCTATGACTTCTGGAAGCACCTCTTTTAGGAGCTTTGATGGTATAGGGTGTAACATACATGTTGTTGGTTTAGATGATTTAACAAGTTTATACAATTCTTCCTCGCCTATAGTAGAGAATGAGTGGAACTGTTCCTCAGGGGGTCTATAGTGCACTGTCTGATGTGATACTGTAGCTGACGGCTAAATGGTTGCAATTTTATCTCTAATAGTATCGATTTTAGAAGTAAAGTAGTTCATAAAGTCATTACTGCTGTGATGTTGGGAAATGTCAACACTTGTTGAGGCTTTATTTTTCGTTAATTTAGCCACTGTATTGAATAAATACCTGGGGTTATGTTTGTTTTCTTCTAAAAGAGAAGAAAAGTAATCGGATCTAGCAGTTTTTAATGCTTTTCTGTAGGATATGTTACTTTCCCGCCAAGCAATACGAAATACCTCTAGTTTTGTTTTCCTCCAGCTGCGCTCCATTTTTCGGGCTGCTCTCTTTAGGGTGTGAGTATGCTCATTATACCATGGTGTCAAACTGTTTTCCTTAACCTTCCTTAAGCGTAAAGGAGCAACTGTATTTAAAGTGCTAGAAAAGAGAGAGTCCATAGTTTCTGTTACATCATCAAGTTCTGAAGTTTTGGATATGCTAAGGAACTTGGATACATCAGGAAGATAACTTAAAAAGCAGTCTTTTGTGTTAGAAGTGATGGTTCTTCCATACTTGTAACAAGAAGTAGGATTTACAATTTTGGCTATATGAAGTTTGCACATAACTAAATAATGATCTGAGATATCATCACTTGGCTGAATAATTTCAACACCATCAACATCAATTCCATGTGACCGTATTAAATCTAGAGTATGATTTCGACAATGAGTAGGTCCTGAAACGTGTTGTCTAACACCAATAGAGTTCAGAATGTCTATAAATGCTGATCCCAATGCATCTTTTTCATTATCAACATGGATATTAAAATCACCAACTATTAAGACTTTATCTGCAGCCAGAACTAACTCGGATGTAAAATCACCAAACTCTTTAATAAAGTCTGTATGGTGCCCTGGTGGCCTGTATACAGTAGCCAGTACAAACATAACAGAGGATTTATCATTAACATTTGTTTCTCTGGATAGTGTTATATGAAGCACCATTACTTCAAATGAGTTATACTTGAAGCCTGCTCTCTGAGAGATCCTGAAAACGTTGTTATAAATTGAAGCAACACCTCCACCTTTGCCTTTTAGACGCGGCTCATGTTTATAACAGTAATCTTGGGGGGTGGACTCATTTAAAATAATGTAATCATCAGGTTTTAGCCAGGTTTCTGTCAAACAGAGTACATCTATATTATGATCAGTGATCATATTATTTACAAAAAGTGTTTTCGTAGAAAGGGATCTGATATTCAATAAGCCAAGCTTTATCATTTGTTTATCCATATTGCTTCTGTTTTTTATTTGTTGAACCTCAATTAAATTGTTAATCTTAACTTGGTTTGGACGTTTTTTGTTTTTTTCTAGTTCGGGGAACAGACACAGTCTCTATAGTGTGATATCTAGGTGAAAAAGTCTCTATGTGCTGAGAATTAACTGACCTCTGTGACGGGAGGCGGCTAGCAGACGGTCAGTTTAGCCAGTCTGTCTGCTTCCTGACCTGGGCCCCAGTTAGTCAAGTATAAACACTAAGACTATTTGCCAAATTTCTAGAAAGAAGAGTGGCGCCACCCCAGGAGGGATGAAGACCATCTCTTTTAAGCAGGTCAGGTCTGCCCCAAAAGCTCGTCCAATTGTCTATGAAACCTATGTTATTCTGTGGGCACCACTTAGACATCCAGCAATTGAGTGATGACAATCTGCTATGCATCTCATCACCACGGTAAGCAGGGAGGGGACCAGAGCATATTACAGTATCTGACATCGTGCTTGCAAGTTCACACACCTCTTTAATGTTATTTTTAGTGATCTCCGACTGGCGAAGTCGAACATCATTAGCACCGGCATGAATAACAATCTTACTGTATTTACGTTTAGCATTAGCCAGCACTTTTAAATTTGCCAAGATGTCAGGCGCACTGGCTCCCGGTAAACATTTGACTATGGTGGCTGGTGTCTCTATATTCACATTCCGTACAATAGAATCACCAATAACTAGAGCACTTTCATCAGGTTTCTCAGTGGGTGCATCACTGAGTGTGGAGAACCTGTTTAATGTTTTGATCGGAACAGAAGAGCGGTGTTTTGACCCACGACTACGCTGCCTCACCGTCACCCAGTTGTCCTGCTGCAAGGGCTCTGTTTCCGGAACCGAACAATGTACAGGAATCCCTGAGCTAGACGCATCCAAAGCCGTATCTAGAGCCCTAACATTCTTACTGTCCTCAATTAAAGTTTGGATGCGTGTCTCTAATTCTGAAATCTTCTCTGTCAGCCTAACTATTTCCCTGCATTTATCACATGTGAATCCCTCATCAGCGACAGAGATAGATAAACTATACATGTGGCAAAAGGTGCAAGAAACAATGATAGGAGAAGCCATTACTCACCGTGCTTGATGAAACTTCTATACTGCGGTTGTTTGATGAACTTGTGAAAAACTGGAGTGAGAGGAGAAAAGAATCCAATCAGTCAGGGTCAGTCATGGGCCAACGCATCCCTGTCCTTTAAAAAGGAAGTTGGGAAGTCAGAGTTGTATGCGAAGCAGGCCCAGCTGAAGTAACAGAGATGCAGAGGCCATGAGTCCCAGCATCCGCTGAAATGCCTTGAGAGGGCTCCAACCTTGAATGAGGCCACATGCTGCTGAATAGCCATTGCAAGTTCTAGCATGACTACTGCCCTCATTTGGGCTGAGTCGAAAACTGTTCCCAGGAACGATATCTGTTGGCTGGGGGACAGAGCGCTCTTAGCAAAATTACCCCAAGTCCCAGGCATTCTTTGTGGAAGGATCTGTGATATAGTAGCTCATCTTCCAACTGGGCAAAGATTAGCCAGTCATCGAGGTAATTCAAAATGTGTATTGCCATTTATCTCAGCGGGGAAAGAGCTGAATCCATGCATTTAAAAAAAGTGCGAGGAACTAGGGACAGTCCAAAGGCAAGGACTGTGTATTGATATGCCACTCCAACGAAGGCGAATCTCAAGAATCATCTTTGGTGGGGGGATATCTAGATGTAAAAGAAGGCGTCTTTCAGATCCAGTGAAAAGAACCAGTCCCCTGCACACATGCAAGGGGATCTGTTTCAGTGTAATAATCCTGAACAGCCGTTTCATGAGGGCATGTTTCAGGTGCCTGAGATTGAGGATGGGCCGTAGCTTCCCATCCATTTTGTGAATGAAGAAATAGCGGCTGTGAAAGCCTGACTCACTTTGTGCTGGGAGAACCATTTCTACAGCTTCTATCACCAAAAAATTAATCACCTCGTAGCACAAAATGTGTGCGTCTTTGCTCTAAACCTCTGAATTACATGGGTCTTGAGCAAATTGCAGTGAATAAAGTGTTTATTATCCCCAAACCCAGTCTGGCATTCCGGGATGCCCTGCCAGGCCTCAGCCTGCATGACAAGGGGTTGGATTAAATCAAGTGGCTGGTCTTCTGTCAGATCCAATTGTAGCAAACGAGGGGAGGGGCGGAGCCACCTTCATTGAAGAAGATAAGCCGCGAGCAAAGCAGAGCGATACATGAACTCTTGTAGTGAGTGTGATCTGTCTAAGCGAGTGCAGCCTCAGCGTGGGCATAGCCCAGGAGAGAGACACATTCAAATATGAAGCTGTCAGTGATAATAAATTATTGGTGACAGTGTTCTGCTCCGATCCTCTTATAAGGATTAGGATTGTGCCACTTGACCATGGGAGGTGCCAATGTAAATACACTGGCGGGTCAAAGAGCTGCGTGGACAGTGATGTACGTGGGGGCTTTGCCGGCATTAAATCACTCATGCCTGATCGCTCAACCCTGCGAGTTCACCATTTCTTCCTCTGAGTAACTGGAAGGAGAGTAACACAAGAGCGTGGGTGGCAGGGCTCAGCGACGCACACACAAATGTGAAGAGTTCTGATTTTACCGGCCAAGGAAGATTAAGCCGCTCAGTGTAATGAGGGGCACTGATCCTCAAGTGTAACACAAACTGGCAGATCAAGCACGCATAGTGAAGTGCCGCTTATTTAGCCAGATGCCCCACCCATTCTGGTGGGCTCTGACGGCTTAGTCACCACAGTGCATTGGCTCATTTTTTTAATTCACTCCATGAACCAATGGCTGTGCAGTTACACTGCATTATTGAAAGGCTTCAGTATTCAGAGAAAAATAAGTTTTCCCAATAGCTTCATAGAAAAAGCAGTATGAGTGAAGAATCGATAGGAAACTAAATATTGAGAAAATCACCTTTAAAGTTGTCCAAATGAAGTTCTAAGCAATGCATATTATTATTAAAAAATTTAGTTTTTATATATTAACAGTAGGAAATGTTTGCCATTAGGGACTACAGGTGGAAAGATATATTTTTATTATAATGTGATGAAAAGCATTTTCTGGTTCTTATCAGAGAAGGACTTGGTGCACTTGTCACTGTCCCTATCAAATAAACTACAAATGATATGTATATATGATTGCTAAAAATAAAATTATTTTGTGTGTTTGGTGTAATGAAATGTGTTTATGGGGTTAAAGGTAAAAAAAAAATCCACAAACTGTACATCATTGTTTCTTCTCTATGCCCCACCTTTCTAAAACATGTCATTTTTTTACAAAGCTCATTGTTCTGAAAAGCAAGGTATGCTCTGATATGCTCTGGCCAGCTATCCGGTGCTTTGTGATTGGCTGAATGCCTCAAGCGTGTGATGAAAATGTTACGCCCCTTGCCATACTGTGACGTGTGTCCCGGTCAGAACACCGGCATGACCAAACAAAAACAATAAAACCCATTACAAATGAGTCATTTGCTGCATCCAGTGGGGACATATTTACAGATTATAATGACTTACAGTATACTCTGTTTTTACATGCTGTGTTGCATCGCACCACGTAAACATAAAACCACGTCTGCATTTGTGATCGGAGAAACGACAAACAACAAGCGCTACTCTACACCAGCGGTTCTCAATTCCAGTCCTTGCACATATTTTGCATTTCTCTCTGTTAACACACCTTATCCAGATAATCAACTTGTTAGAAGTGAACTCCGTGCATGAACTGTGTTCCCATTGACATGTGTGCATTGCTCCCTATTCCGTGAGCAGGGGAAATCTGTAGTTTACCTCACCTCGGAAAATTCATTCACGGGATTTACACTGCACAACATCACACACGGACAAGAGTAACAACATATACCTCTGTAAATATACACAATATAAATTCATGTCTAGCATACTTCAATTCACTTTGAATGGAACATATACTGTGCGTTCGCTTCGAACTGGAACCATGGCGGAATATCTAGTGATGTTCACTTTGCAGGGCATGTTCGAATAGAACAAACGCTGAAGCTATAAGAGAAACATACCAAATGTGTAGAGTAGGGGGGCGCAAGGACTGGAATTGACAACCACTGAATCATCAGTGGCAAATCCTTGCATTGTACAGTCGTGGCCAAAAGTTTTGACAATTACATAAATATTGGAAATTGGAAAAGTTGCTGCTTAAGTTTTTATAATAGCAATTTGCATATACTCCAGAATGTTATGAAGAGTGATCAGATGAATTGCATAGTCCTTCTTTGCCATGAAAATTAACTTAATCCCAAAAAAACCTTTCCACTGCATTTCATTGCTGTCATTAAAGGACCTGCTGAGATCATTTCAGTAATCGTCTTGTCTCCAGAATGTTGAAATTTTGGGTCCATGGCCTGGAAACTCCCCAGATCGTAATCTTGTGAACTTGAGAACTTTTGGTCAATCCTCAAGAGGCGGGTGGACAAACAAAAACCCACTAATTCTGACAAACTCCAAGAAGTGATTATGAAAGAATGGGTTGCTATCAGTCAGGATTTGGCCCAGAAGTTGATTGAGAGCATGCCCAGTCGAGTTGCAGAGGTCCTGAAAAAGAAGGGCCAACACTGCAAATACTGACTCTTTGCATAAATGTCATGTAATTGTCGATAAAAGCCTTTGAAACGTATGAAGTGCTTGTAATTATATTTCAGTACATCACAGAAACAACTGAAACAAAGATCTAAAAGCAGTTTAGCAGCAAACTTTTTGAAAACTAATATTTATGTAATTCTCAAAACTTTTGGCCACGACTGTACACAATGTGAATCAAAGAGAGAATCAAATGTTATGCCTTCTTTCTTTGCGTGAACATTTGAGCGGCGTTATGCAAATCTTCCCATATCATGACGTAGACATGTGGGGCCGTGTTAGAATGAGCCTTTTTAGGAGAGCATTGTCTTAACTTTTTAATATTGTGCAACTTTTATAAAGAATATCTCTTTGGGTGAGAGACTTTAGTCTTTGCAACTTTACAGATCTTCTTTATGTATCAAGAGCTTTTAACACTCCAAAGAGAAATGAAAACTTGAAATTGCATCATATGACCCATATAAAAACTACCAGTAAAAAATTCAGAGATTTAACTTCACTACAGTTCCTTATGGTAAATACCAAAAGTTAAAATGCTGACTAAATTTACCCCACAATATTTGGCTCACTTTGATGGGTGGTTCCAAAATACATGGTCACGTGACAGTAAAAGTGTACAGTTGCCAAGATATAGTGGGTGGGTCAATTTACCCACTGTCTCAACTTACCCACTCTACCCTACCACCATTGAAGATGAGGCAGATGCAGTCTCAGAAAGAGAGGGAGAGCCCACTCTTATCAAAACATCTACAATAAAGTCTGAAATTATTACAGTGTGTGCTGTCTTCTCTTTTAATTGTATATTTGTAACAACATGTTCTTAGAACAAACATGTCATATTTAAATAAATAAACAAACAAAGAAACAAATAAATAAATAAATATCGTAGAAACAATGTCAATGTCAATGTCAATTTTATTTCTATAGCACTACTAAACACAACACCAGTTGACCAGTGTGCTTTACATCAATACAAAATACAAATATAAAAACAATACAAAAACAGTACATTTCATCTTTAGCCATATGCTAAATCAAAAAGATAGGTTTTTAGCCTAGATTTAAAAACAAACAAGGATGGAGCAAATCTAATACTAAAAGGTAACGCATTCCACAGTCTTGGAGCGGCCACTGAAAATGCATGATAACCCCTGCTTTTCAGCTTTGATTTCGGTATACACAATAATCTCTGGTTTGACGATCGGAGAGACATAGCTGGACGATGTTCTACCAGTAAATCCGAAAGATAAGTAGGGGCCACACCATTTAAAGATTTAAAAACCAACAGAAGAATTTTAAAATCCACACGGTATCGTACAGGTAACCAGTGCAAGTGACGTAATACTGTAGTAATATGGTCCCGTTTTTTAGTACCTGTTAGAAGTCTCGCCGCCGCATTTTGTACCATCTGCAACCGGGATAAAGCTGATTGGCTGATCCCATAATCCAATGAGTTGCAATAGTCAAGTCTCGATGTCAGAAATGCATGAATTAGTCTTTCAAAGTTATTAAAAGATATAATTGTTTTTACTCTGGCTAAAAGACGGAGCTGGAAAAAGCAGGATTTGACCACTGAGCTTATCTGCTTGTCAAATTTCAAGCCATCATCAAACACAACACCCAAGTTCTTTACACAAGTCTTTGCAGACAGTGTTACATTACCTAGGGTTATTTGAGTAAGAGTATTTGATGAGCCAAACACTATCATTTCGGTTAAATTTTCATTAAAATTAAGAAAATTTAGAGATAACCAAGCTTTCACATCAGATATACAGGCCCTAATTTTTTCCAGTCCATCACAATTTGATTTTAGGGGTAAGTAAACTTGAGTGTCGTCCGCATAACAGTGGAACGACAACCCATGTTTCCTAAAAATAGACCCTAATGGAAGCATGTATAGCGAAAAAAGAATTGGAGCTAAAATGGATCCCTGCGGAACACCACAAGACAGAAAAGCAGCCTTTGACGAATATTCCCCAATGTTAACGCTAAACTTCCTATTTGACAAAGAAGACCTAAACCATTCTAAGGCAGGACCTTTGATACCTACCCAATGCTCCAGACGAGCAAGAAGAATAGAATGATCCACCGTATCAAAGGCCGCACTCAGATCTAGTAGTAATAATACAGTAGAAACCCCAGTGTCGGCAGCTATTAAAACATCGTTTAGGACTTTCAAAAGTGCAGTCTCTGTTGAGTGGAATTTTTTAAAACCTGATTGAAAAAGCTCAAAAACCTTATTTTCATCCAGGAAACTCTGCAATTGTTTCAGAACTATCTTCTCCAAAATCTTAGAAATAAAAGGCAGATTTGAAACTGGTCTATAATTGTCCATAACATTTAAGTCTAAGTTAGGTTTCTTTAACATTGGCCGAACTATAGCATGTTTCAGTACTTCTGGTACCATGGAGGTTTCCAGACATCGATTTATAATGTTTAACAAATAAGGCCCCACAGCATCAATAACTTTTTTCAACAGAAAAGGAGGGATGGCGTCCATAGAGGAGCCTGATGGCTTTAAATGACCGACTATTTCTTGCAGATGGGTTAGAGAAATAGGTTCAAATTGCTTCAGCTCCACGGAACAAGCCACCAAGGTAGACGGATCAAAAGAAGGACAACATATCCCCAATCTAATGTCATTGACCTTATTCACAAAAAATGTAAGAAAGTCATCACACAGAGTCATTGATACATCAGGATACTCATAAACAGGTGGATTAATAACAGAGTTAAAAACAGTAAAAAGAGTTCTTGGTCTGTGATAATTTTTAGTAATGAGTTTTGTGAAATAATCCGATCTTGCTGCTCTCAAAGCCTTTTGGTATTTTAACAACGAAGAACTTAGTATTTCAAAGGAAACATGAAGCTTATCCTTCTTCCATAAACGTTCTGCTTTTCTGCAGGACTGCCTCAAGGCGCGTATGTTATCGTCAACCCACGGATCAGTTCTTAGCTTCGGTTTTAGGGTCTTTACGGGAGCTACTGTGTTTAAGACATTCACACATTTAGAATTAAACTCATACAAAAGCTCCTCTGCACTTAATGCATACTGGTTTGTATCCATATTGTGCATAGTATCACAAAAAGCTGATGAGAAAATTGTACAAGTATCCGAATTAATTAATCGAGATTTACGGACTAGCCTTTTGGGTTTCACAGAGTTTGATGGTGTAGGAATAAAAAATATAACACATTTATGATCGGAAAACCCATTATCTACTATCTCCAGATCGGACAACGAAATACCATATGATAACACCAGATCAAGTGTATGTCCACCTTGATGGGTAGGGACATTTACATGCTGATCTAAATCAAAGGCATTTATCAAGGTAATAAACTCTTTAGCTAAAGAGTCTGTTGGGCAACAAACATGCACATTAAAGTCTCCTAAAATTAACAATTTATCATACTTTGGTACAAATTGACCCAAAAAATCTGCAAGCTCATTTAAAAAGTCTGCATTATGTTTAGGAGGACGATATATCAAGGCAATCAACAGTGGACTATTCAGTTCAAATACAAATAGTTGCAGCTCAAAACTTTTGTAGTCATTTTGTACTATTTGGTGATATGAGAATATGTCTTTAAAAATAGAGAGTAATCCGCCACCCCTGCCAGTTAAACGAGGCGAATTTAAAAACAAACAGTTTGACGGTAAAAGTTCTGACAGAGGGCTTGAATCGCCGACATTAAGCCAGGATTCCGTAATAAATAGGCAGTCCAATTCACGCGAAGTAAAAAAGTCGTTTATAATAAAAGTCTTGTTTACCACCGATCTCGAATTTAGTAGACCCAGCTTGAACAGACGCGGACTATCCGTCTCTGTCAGCTCAGACTCCCGCACCTGAGGGAAAGTACGCAGATGTTTGACGCACACTCCTCGACGGCTGTAGATACGGGGGGAGCCACACATACCAGAGATCACCGTGGCTGGAACCAGGGGAGCACTCCACTCATATAACAGATCCAGGGAACGCCAGCGGACAATATAGTCGCCGGCCAAACACCTCCAAAATAAAAATAAAAAAATAAAAAAATAAAATGGCATTAACCTTTTAGCGTCACTCACCAGACTTTATACTTTTCATTTCTAAATTGCAATGTAACTGCAATTTAATGCATAAAAAATATGAGTAAAACATTGCCAGGTTCATGTTAATTTATTTTAAATAAAACTGGTTGTCCTTTGAGCACCACCTGCTAGACATTTCACTTTGTAAGTGTCAAAGACAAAATTTGCCACAGGGAAGGTTTTTTTTTTTTTTTTTTTCATTGAGGCCACAGGAACCAGCATAGCTACTTTGTTAGGCTGCTGTTCATCTGGGTATCATAACTTCAGGGTTAGTGCATATTTCATGAGAATGATTTTTACAGCAGGCTCTTCATCATTTACCCATCTCTCTTCACTCGACCTCACAGTCCTCCTACTCTCTGTCAGGTTTGAGGCTTTGTCTTTTGATCTTTTCTCAGTTCACAATGTTCTCTGCCTTGCTGGATTCTCTGCCATTTTTATACCTGCTCTATTCAAAAAAAAAAAAAAGAAAAAAAAAAGAAAGTCCTGTTCTTTTTGATGTTTTTCAGAAGTGATGTATTCCACAGAAGATGTGTTCATCCTCCTTTTACTGTCTCGTCACATCACCTGCTTTGATGTTCCAGGCATGTAAACTCTGTGGGTGTGACACTGAATGCAGTTTCTTCCCAATTGCCAGTTTGTGCTTCACATCTCTACTTATTTACATAAACTGAATCTTTTTTTCAATACATGAATACATTCCTGTAGCAGTAATTTCAGTGCAAGCTCAATGTAGTGTTTTCTGACATTTAACTTTATGTTGATTTTAATTCAGTTTAAATTTGCAGTTAGTTGAGCTTTTTGAATGTTTATATGTAATGTATTCAAATATACATTTTTAATTACACACTTGTGATGACGAAATTGCAGTGCAGTGTAATATAAAATATTAAATGTAATATTGAGTAGAATTACAGTTAAGATAACAAGCAAGTACTTAAACTAAACATAAAACTGCCAGTTAACAAAAACGTTGTTCTGCGAGACCTAAAATCACAGCTGGCTTCAGCAAAGCTGCAACAAGTTTCCCATTGATTTGCATATTTTTCAGAAAGCAAACATTAGGTTTATTGAGCTACAGTAAGAACCTCAAGTACTACATGAGTGAGCTGTAATAACCCTTTCTCAAACCTGCAATTATCACCCATTTCCTAAATTCACATAACAAGGAATACAGATTGCAACAAAGCATTGCTTCATTTGAATAATGAAGAGATTTATGTCATCTCTCAGCCCCTTTTAAGTACTCCCAAGACCAGCACCACACAGTAACTGGTTACTGTGCATGTTAATGAAGGTGAAGAGAAACACACTTTCTACCAGCTTTATTAAAAAGAAAATTAAGTTACATCCCAAAGCTGCGATATCATGGTCCACACACTAAAGTCTTTGATGAGGTAAGTATAGTGTGGAACTTAATACAGGATAAGGAATCAATACTTTTTTAGTAATGATTGCTGAAAAAATGCATGACACATACAGTCAAGCACTGACTTTAAATTATATAATTTCTATATTCTTATGCTAACTCATTTACAGGACAAGTGCTATGTTCACTAGAAGACAAAGTGAGGTAAGTTATGCACTTAATGAATGAATAAAAAAATATATTTCTGTACAGACAGACATACATGAGTAATAGTGAGTAAAAAATAAATGAAGTATTTATGTATGTACACTGTAAAAAAAATATGTTATAAACTATTTTTAAAATATTTAAGCTGAGCTAATTTTATTGCTTGGGCTTAGTTGAGAGAACATATATATGAAGTCTACACAAATATATTTGAAAAACATTGAATGACGAGTTATTTTCAAATCCCGTCAACCTTTAGCTATGCTAAATCCAGCTAACACTAAGAGCATTCAGCAACTGTGCAACAGCGCCATCTTGTCAAGGTCACACATCAAGTAAGTGCCACTAAATTAATTTTATTTTATTAAATTCATTGTCATAAATGTACAGCATATACAATGTTTTTTAGTGGATAGTTAGAAGTGTTTTATAAATCATGTCTGAAAAAAAAAATCTATATATATATATATAATTATATATATATATATGTGTGTGTGTGTGTGTGTGTGTGTGTTAACTGTACGTCAAGTTAATGCGTAGGGTAATGATAAGTGGGACTGAATAAATATTTGTACTTAGACTGAATTTATCAAAACTTCTACATTAAAAAGTTGTAAACATATTAATGAAAACATTTTTATACACAAACATACAACATATATAAAACATTAAATTAGTGTTGTATAAATACATTGGCTATTTAAGTTAAGGGAAAGTGGTCTTTTTACAAATTCTAAATCGGTGTTACTGTAATAAATTAGCTCAAAGTGAAATGTACATAATAATAACAGGTTATTATTAACTACATTCATCTTCAGGAATTACTTGTAGTATTATAGCATTAATAGTACAATAAAATGATTTGTTCATCCGCAGGGCGGACAGTGTTAATCGTTTATTGACTCCAAGTAAAATTATTTCTCTGGCCACGAAAAATTATTTTACTATTAATACATTGCTCCCAGAGCATATAACGAAACTGGAACGTTAAAGTGACTTCGTCCTGTGAGCAGCAAACACAGAAAACCAAGTGTGAATACATATGGATGTTTATTACAGTATTTCACAATTGCTAAAACACTAAACCCCATTCTCTGAACCCAATGCTCAGTGGTCTAAACCCATTTGTCGAATCAGTCACTTTTTAGGCAAAACCTTAAACAAGTTCAGGTAGTCAAGACAGTGTTTGCAAATCTCATCCACTCTTTTTGCATAACTCTAAACACATTCTTACTCACCAAAACACATTGCACTGTGTTGCAAAATGGTAAATACATGTGGCAAAAGTTAAACACAACTACAACACAGCTATCATCGTTTACACACAACAACCTCTTGTTCATGAAATGACAATGAGGGAAGCAGGACAAAGAGTACAACCCAATTTGTCCAGATTCTCTGTGGCCACCATAATCAGGACATTCAGAGAAGAGAACAGGTACATGTATTGTTTTTCTCATTTGTGTGACTGAAAGTTTACTGAATACATTTGATATAGTACATACGTTTGTCAATAGAAAGGGAGTGGGGAAAAACGAAAAAAAAGATTTACAATACATTCTTCATATGAATGTGATGTCCATTACTATTCTTTCTGTATTTATACATTTGTAAGAGCATTTTCCCTTTTGTAGAATTGCAAGACTACCAAATGAGGGTAGAAGGACTCCTTTGTTCTCCCAACAGTTCCCAACAGGCTCTCATTGTTCATATGGTCCGTCAAAACAATGTCATCCGACTGCGTGAAATACAGCAAAGACTTGTAGAAGACAATGTTAACTTTGAAGCTATCAACAGTGTCAGCCTTTCTACCATTTCCCGTGTCCTCCATCGCAACAGTGTAAGCATGAAGCAAGTGTACAGAGTACCCTTTGAGTGCAATTCAGAAAGGGTCAAAGATCTACGATATCAGTATGTGCAAGTAAATGTACACTTTCAACACTAATGCTTACAATACAACTTTTTAGCCTACAGTTATTGTCCTATACTGTTACAGTAGCTGCACTATATTGTAGTGTATGTAAATCCGGAGTGCATCTACGTATGAACATACACTTTTGCAGAAGTATGTCTTTCTGTAACACTTACAAAACTATTTATTTATCTCTTTTATATATAGAGGTGTGTTTGAAATGGATTCCATGGAAAGGCCCCATGAATATATTTTTGTAGATGAAGCAGGGTTCAATCTGGCGAAGAGGAGAAGGAGAGGCTGGAACATAATTGGCCAAAGTGCCATTGTGGAAGTCCCTGGCCAGCGTGGTGGCAATGTCACCCTATGTGCAGCCATAAGCAATGGGGGGGGGGGGGGGGGGGGGGGGGTTCTCCACCGTCATGCAACCCTGGGGCCATATAACACTGACCATCTTACATTTCCGGGTGGTCTTCGGGATGTTTTGTTTGAACGTGAGCATCAGGATCATCAGCAGGCAGTGCATCCTGCCTATGTTGTGGTTTGGGACAATGTCAGCTTTCACCGTGGTGTCCGAATACGTGAGTGGTTCAACATCAACCAGCAATTCGTGAATGTTTGCCTTCCACCATACAGCCCTTTCCTCAACCCAATAGAAGAGTTTTTCTCTGCGTGGCGATGGAAGGTTTATGACCGTAACCCACATACAAGGCTAAATCTTTTACAGGCAATAGAATTGGCCTGTGATGACATAGGTGTGGAGTGTTGTCAAGGCTGGATCCCCGTTGCCAAGGAAGGGAAAACATTGCATGTGATGTGGACGAAGGATCACATAGTGTACATAATTGTTTGAGTAATAAAAAGCAGATCATTTTGATACCAAGGATAAAACATGTGGAAGATCTTAAAGCAAAGATACACTAATATACCTGAATATAAGCATTGAGAGTCTAACTAACACAAATAAAGTATTGTAACTAGGCTACTACAATAGTGAAACAAAAAAACATACATGCATATACTAGATACATTTATAACTGATTAATTATAGTCTAAATAAATAAAAAGTGTGTGTGTGTGTGTGTGTGTGAATATGAGTTGGCTGCTCAGGCAGGCCCATTTGGTGTCTGGCATCGAGGGCTATCTGGTTATCTCGGAATGTGTTTGAAGTTGGATGGAGAGACCTTAAAGAAGGTCTGCTCAGTATCTTCCAGATAATGGGGGTAAACCTTGCCATTAAGCACTCATATAAATGTATATTATGGGGCCAGTGTTACAAACACACCAGGTTCCACCTCCACACAATCACAGCGCACACCCTCACCTGAGTACTGAACCATCACCACCTGATCCTCATCACCTGTCATCCACCACAGCACCATAAAAGCCACACACACGCACCCAGTCATTGTCCGGTCACGTTCGCGACAAGATCATTCCTGTGCGCTAACTATAAGGACTAACTCCTCTTTACCTTCTCTCCAAGGATAACCTCCGAAGACTCCTCTTCCATCTTCTCTCTAAGGATTGCCTCCAAGATCCTCAAAGCCCCAACGGTGCGTGTGTGTGGTCACTACCTTCCCGGCACGGATCCCAACACCCATCCACTCCTCACTTCCCGCTCCTCTGCTTGTGTCTTTAAATAAATACTAACTTCATCTGTTACTCCTCTGTCTCCGAGTGATCCATAACAGATGACCAGCACCGAGAGACACAAGCATGAGCCTCACGGACCCCTTCCAGGAATTAGTGGATGCACTCCGTCGGACACTCATGTCAGCACCCGCATCACCACCACCAGCGAGCACTTTCGCTGATCCCGTCATCCCTCCTTCACCTGCCGTGCACGCCAGTCCCTTGGCCCGGCCAGCGCCCTACTCTGGTTCGGCGGAGGAATGCAGCGGTTTCCTGCTTCAGTGTTCACTGGTCCTGGAGATGCAACCGCTCTCATATCCAACGGACCGATCCAAGGTAGCTTTCATAATTTCCCAGTTACAAGGCAAGGCATTACAGTGGGCAGATTCTCTCTGGGCTCAGAATAACCCTGTAACCCAGTCATATTCTAGCTTCATCGAACATTTCCGGGAAGTTTTCAGCAAACCTGCCTGGGACTCCTCGATAGGTGAGAGACTATACAATTTGAAACAAGGGAAAATGTCTGTCAATGATTATGCCTTGCAGTTCAGAACTCTGGCGGCCTCTAGTGGGTGGAACGAACAGGCCCTTCTCACTTCCTATCGCCAAGGACTGGAACCTAGAGTGCGGATGCATCTCGCTGCATACGAGGATATCATCGGCCTCGAGCGATTCATCCAGCTGTCCATCCGCTTCGCCACTCGTATGCAGTCGTGCTTAGAAGAGCACCAGGGCCAGGCACATTCCTCCACACCGTTCTGCCGACCAGAGAACGTCAGCTCCCCAGAACCAGCCAACGAGCCCATGTTAGTGGATTCATACCGCCTCACGATGGCGGAGCGTCAAAGACGGCTGGCCTAGAATCTTTGTCTGTACTGTGCAGCTTCGGGGCATACCATAGCTGGGTGCCCCGTTCGTCCTCCTTGTCCCGTGGTGAGTGCCATCCTTCCTTCACGATACCAAATGAAACCACACACCACTGTGTTTCCGCCCTCCTCGATTCTGGGTCAGCCGGCAACTTCATCTCCGGCGCCCTCTGCCGTCAGCTCAGGCTCCCAACCACGGCCACGCCGGCCGCTTACCAGATCCACACAATCACCGGCAGGCCGTTAAGCAAGACGTAAGTACGCCACTGCGTGGGCCCTATCTCCCTTCAAACAGGACTCCTTCATCACGAGGACATCCATCTGCTGGTTCTGGAGGATTCCACCGCTGACGTCATCCTAGGGCACCCATGGTTGGAGCAGCACAACCCAGTGATCTCCTGGAAGACCGGAGAAATTCTGAAGTGGGGCGAAGCCTGCTTTCAATCATGTATCTCCGGCTGTCCTGTTCCAGTGGAACGTTCCCCCGAACCACTACCAGTCTACTCCACCTCTATTGAAAGCCCTGTCAAGAACCAGTCCATCTCCATACCCCAGTGCTACGCCCCCTTCAGTGATGTCTTCTGCCCGAAGCGGGCCTCCAAGCTGCCTCCAAATCGGCCGTGGGACTGTGCAATAGATCTGCTGCCGGGTGAACCAGTGCCTAAGGGACGGATCTATACCCTTTGCGTTCCCGAGGAGAAGGCCATGGAGGATTACATCAGGGAGGCGCTGGCTCAAGGATACATCCGCCCATCTACCTCCCCTGCTGCTTCCAGTTTCTTCTTCGTGGCCAAGAAGGATTGAGGTTTACGGCCATGTATTGATTATAGAGCCCTTAACAAGATAACTCAGAAGTTTCGTTATCCTCTTCCCCTCGTCCCAGCGGCCCTAGAACATCTCCGTGGTGCCACTGTGTTCACCAAGTTGGACCTCCGCAGGGCGTATAACCTCATCCGGATATGTGAGGGGGACGAGTGGAAGACCGCCTTCATCACCCCTACTGGTCACTACGAGTATTGCGTTATGCCGTATGGGCTTGTAAACGCCCCCTCCGTATTCCAGGATTTCATACACGAGGTGCTCCGGGATTTCCTCCATCAGTTTGTCCTAGTCTATATCGATGACATCTTGATATACTCCCGGAGCCAGGCAGAACATCAACGCCACGTTGCGGAGGTCTTGCAACGCCTGAGGGACTACCAGCTCTACCTAAAAGCAGAGAAGTGTTCTTTCCATCAACCCTCAGTGCAGTTCCTTGGATATACCATCGACCGCAGTGGCATCCGGATGGACGAGGGAAAGGTAAGCGCCATCAGGGATTGGCCCATTCCTACCACTATAAAGGAACTGCAGCGATTCCTTGGCTTCGCCAACTTTTAGAGACGATTCATTCAGAATTTTAGTACTATCACCAGTCCTCTAACCAACCTCCTTCGTCAGAAGCCCAAGTCCCTGTCATGGACTCCTGCCGCCACCGAAGCCTTCCAGGCCTTGAAGCTGGCCTTCACGACCGCCCCACTCCTCGTGCATCCAAACCCAGAGTTACCATTCGTTGTGGAAGTGGACGCCTCTACCACCGGAGTGGGAGCGATCATATCTCAGCAGCAGGGGACGCCCAGCCACCTCCATCAATATGCCTTCTTCTCCAGGAAACTCAACCCGGCGGAGGTTAATTATGACATCGGGAATAGGGAGCTACTTGCCATCAAGCTTGCCCTGGAGGAGTGGAGACATTGGCTGGAGGGAGCCAAACATCCTTTTCAAGTTCTCACTGACCACAAAAATCTGGAATACCTTAGAGCAGCCAAGAGACTCAACCCTAGACAAGCCCGCTATTCTTCACCCGCTTCCATTTCTCCATCTCCTACTGCCCTGGGGCAAAAAATGTAAAGGCCGATGCTCTGTCCAGATGTTACGCACCTGAAGAGAGATCAGAGAACCCCGAACCCATCCTCCCGGACGAGGTCATAGTCGCCCCTATCACCTGGTCAGCAGAGACTCTACCTCCAGCCGAAGCTCCTAACAACACCCCGCCGGGTTGCCCACCAGGACACCAGTACATCCCCAGGACACGTCGCACTCCATCATCCACTCCACCCATACATCACTTGGCACTGGTCACCCGGGGGTCAATGAAACCCTCTCGTTGCTACGGGAACGCTTCTGGTGGCCCAACATGGCCTCGGATGTCAGAAGGTACGTGAGTGGATGTACCAGCTGCGCCATGTCCAAAAGTCCTTGCCATCTACCATCTGGCAAACTCCATCCTCTACCCGTTCCCAATCGCCCGTGGTCACACCTAGGGGTGGATTTCATAACGGACCTTCCACCCTCTGACAACAACACATGTATTCTGATTATTGTGGATAGATTTTCTAAAGCTTGTCGTCTTCTTCCTCTGAAGGGTCTCCCCACTGCCATGGAAACGGCAGAACTGATGTTTAACCATGTCTTCAGGTACTTCAGCATTACAGAGGACATAGTGTCGGATCGGGGCCCCCAGTTCATCTCCCGGGTATGGAAAGCGTTTCACTCCCTCCTAGGTGTGGCCATCAGCCTGTCCTCCGGCTACCATCCACAGTCCAATGGGCAGACGGAAAGAAAGGTCCAGGAGATCGGACGCTTCCTCCGTACCTTCTGTCACGGCCACCAGAATTCCTGGAACCAATTCCTGGGGTGGGCCGAGTACGCACAGAACTCCCTCCGCCAACCCACCACCGGACTCACACCCTTCCAGTGCGTACTCGGCTACCAGCCACCTCTATTCCCCTGGTCTGGAGAGCCCTCTGATGTTCCCGCAGTCGACTATTGGTTCCGGGAGAGCGAGAGGGTCTGGGACGCGGCCCATCACCAACTGCAACGGGCGCTCCGTAGACGCAGGACGGCAGGTGACCTTCGCCGTTCCAAGGCTCCCCAGTATCAACCCGTCTGTTCTACCCTCCACAGAACCTGGTGAGACGGAAGCCCCCCTCCTCTCCTCCTAGATGACGGCGCAGCCTACTCGGTCAAGGACATCCTGGACTCCCGGCGGCGTGGTGGGCAGCTGGAATACTTAGTGGACTGGGAAGGATACGGTCCAGAGGAACGTTCCTGGGTCCCACGCAACGACATCTTGGATCCCGCCTTGCTGGATACCTTCCACTCCAGACACCCCAACCAACTGGCTCCCAGGGGAAAAGGATGCCCACCATGTCGTCGGGGTCCCTGGCCCTCAGGAGCGGGCCCTGGGGAGGGGGGTACTGTTACAAACATGCCATGTTCCACCTCCACACAATCACAGCGCACACCCTCACCTGAGTACTGAACCATCACCACCTGATCCTCATCACCTGTCATCCACCACATCACCATGAAAGCCACACACACGCACCCAGTCATTGTCCGGTCACGTTCGCGACAAGATCATTCCTGTGCGCTAACTATAAGGACTAACTCCTCTTTACCTTCTCTCCAAGGATAACCTCCGAAGACTCCTCTTCCATCTTCTCTCTAAGGATTGCCTCCAAGATCCTCAAAGCCCCAACGGTGCATGTGTGTGGTCACTACCTTCCTGGCACGGATCCCAACACCCATCCACTCCTCACTTCCCGCTCCTCTGCTTGTGTCTTTAAATAAATACTAACTTCATCTGTTACTCCTCTGTCTCCGAGTGATCCGTAACAGCCAGATTCTAAACCAGCATTTTACAAAACTGTTAAACCTTTCAGGGATTTAATTTTTGTTGTCATTTGTTTAAATAAATGTGAAATACAGTGTGCTTGTGTCTGTCTGCTGAATGTGATCCACAATCTCTGATTTTCCTTTGTGGCCATGGCAAAAAAATATATTTACAATGACAACAATTATACTTTGTCATTAAAATGTTTCCATCAAAGAAATGGATCAACTTCTGTCAGCTTGTTGAACAAACACTTTATTTGGATAATCTACCTTTATGACGGCTAAATCAGCAGTGAGTGTCCAGCAGTTTCCATGGTAATCAGATCAAAGTAAACAAAATACTATAAAACTTAAGAAAAAAAAATCTAATCATGCAGAGCGATAAAATAGCTTCTCTTCCCTGCAAACGATCCAAATAAGTATGTAAATATTTAACTTAAAGGTAAATCAAAACAAAATATAAGGAAGTTCACATTCTCTATATGACGTTAATGTAAACCACATGAGCTTATTTGAAGTTTTGCCTGTTTGTCGCCATCTATGTTTGAAAAACTGGAATTGCAGTTCCCTGTGGAATTATATTCCATGCGTGGGTTGTGATCCAGTGCGGATGAATCTGTTTCGAGGTGAATGTGTAGCTGTCAGTCATGTGGATATTCACTGTATTTAGTTATCACTGATTCTAGCCTACATCTTGGAATATATGACCCAAATAAGAATTTTCACCATATATTGTCATCTGAACAAGTAACAAGTCTGTCACGTTTGTTCTGACCAACTGAGGAAAAAAACATTACAATAAATCGCACTACTAATGGTGATTTAAACTAACGATAATTTAGCTCACATCACATCAAACTCTACAAATGATTATCATTGTTATACTTTATTCTAAAATAATGTTAACAACATCAGCACTGCATAGTGTGTCAATTAGAGTGCAGATTTCAATTTCAGTACAGTCTAATCTCTAATTGTCACATCATTCGAGTTTCATATTAAGAAATTATTTTAAAGGTCCCATTTTTTGTGCTTTTATGTGTTTACAGTGTGCAATATAACGTGTTCATGTTTCGCGTGTAAAAAAACACCGTATTTTTCACACAATTCACCTATCTATAGACCGCTGTTTTCACTGTCATAAAAACGGGCTGATGACTTACTTGTTCTATAAAGTCCCTCCTTCAGAAATACGTAACGAGTTCTGATTGTGCCAGCGGTTCCTGTGTTGTGATTCGACAGCAGCTGAGCGCACGTGGCCCTCCTGGAAACGCGATTGGACTAGTTTTGAGAAGCAAGTGGGCAGGAGCATGTGCTGGAGATGTACTTATAATCACAGGAGCGTTTTTACTGACGAGATGCGCATGAAAATCACATTAGATTTTTTTTGCACAGCCCTAACATCTAGTTAACAAATCTAAACAGCGTTGCCCTTTGTGTAATAAGTTACAGAAACTTTTAAACGCACCAACTTAAATAATAAAATACACTTACCGGTTGTGGTCAGTACGCCTTCTCCAGACAAAGAGGGAACTGCTCCATCTTTCAAGAATAATCTTTGTGCGAATCCAGCATTAAACTGATTGAGATTAAGGAAGCAAAATTTGCTGCACATAGTTTTACATGTGGATTATAATTTTCGGAACCGAGTTAAACATAAATTGTAACCATTGATCTCTAAGTACAGCGCCCCTGGGAAGGCCAAACAAAGGTGATTGGACTCCGAGATGAAAATAACAGCGTTTGACGACATGGCATCTTGGCCTCTTCAAACGCAGCTCCTCCTCTTCTCTGTTCGAGAGCAACAAGACCACGCCCCCTTTTTTGTGTATTCCTGTGGGCGGAGGTTAGTCAAAAAACTGTTCTAGTGATGTCATTACTGCAGGAACTAGAGGGATGTAGTCCAAACGGGTCGTTTTTTTGTAGGCGAATTCTGTTAAATAAAATATCTCGCTTGGCATTGAACTTTGAGCTTTAGAATTTTACAGATATTATTTATACTCTAACAACAACATTACACACTAACTAAAGTTTAAAACATGGGATCACGAAGAACGGGACCTTTAAACCAAAAAGCAAACTTTGTTCCCATCAAACTGGTTATCTTTAAAATACACATCTTGTGTAAACCCAGACTATCTGTAATCAGAAGCACTTTTAAAATGGCAATATAATTTAATTGAATTCACATGTGTTTCATATAATCTTTCTTGATTACAATCCTCCATCAATATTATTTTTTGACATCTAATTATTCCATCTGCTGTGGGAATAGGCTATAATTAAACGATCCTCCACCTGCAGGATCCTGACATGTGATTGTCTAGTAGCCAGGACAGCTTCTTTATGTTTACATATGTGGCATAATGATGCAATGCCATGCTCGAATCTCTCACAAAAACCTACGCGAACCACTCAAATTAGAAAACATTATTATAAATTAACCATTGTGAAGTAAGGCGTAAAGTAAGTAAAGTAATGTGATAGTTTTGAACACTGGCTGGTTATGTACTTGCTCAAATATTGATTTTGGTGTTGGGGAAGTCATGGCCTAGTGGTTAGTGAGTTTAACTCCTAAACCTAGAGTTCTGGGTTCAAATCTCGGGCTGGCAATACCATGACTTAGGTGCCCAAGAGCAAGGCATCGAACCCCCAACTGTTTGCCGGGCGCCGCAGCATAAATGGTTGCCCACTGTTCAGGGTGTGTGTTCACTGCTCTGTGTGTGTTCACAGTGTGTGTGTGCACTTTGGATGGATTAAATGCAGCCTTTGTTAATTTGGTCTTGTCTATAAATGTTTACTTGACTTTCAAAAGCCGGCACGTGGAGTTTGTGAATTGCCAAAGACAATGGTTTCACCTAAAAATCTCCTTTACTGTTCAGCTGAAGAAAAATTTGGCCAATGAAAGCTGCCATGAATTTCAGACCTTCAGTCTGAAGGTCTGGCTATGCAAGACTACAGTCGTGGCCAAAAGTTTTGAGAATTACTTAAATATTGGAAATTGGAAAAGTTGCTGCTTAAGTTTTTATAATAGCAATTTGCATATACTCCAGAATGTTATGAAGAGTGATCAGATGAATTGCATAGTCCTTCTTTGCCATGAAAATTAACTTAATCCCAAAAAAACCTTTCCACTGCATTTCATTGCTGTCATTAAAGGACCTGCTGAGATCATTTCAGTAATCGTCTTGTTAACTCAGGTGAGAATGTTGACGAGCACAAGGCTGGAACTTATGTCAGGCTGATTGGGTTAGAATGGCAGACTTGACATGTTAAAAGGAGGGTGATGCTTGAAATCATTGTTCTTCCATTGTTAACCATGGTGACCTGCAAAGAAACACGTGCAGCCATCATTGCGTTGCATAAAAATGGCTTCACAGGCAAGGATATTGTGGCTACTAAGATTGCACCTAAATCAACAATTTATAGGTTCATCAAGAACTTCAAGGAAAGAGGTTCAATTCTTGTAAAGAAGGCTTCAGGGCGTCCAAGAAAGTCCAGCAAGCGCCAGGATCGTCTCCTAAAGAGGATTCAGCTGCGGGATCGGAGTGCCACCAGTGCAGAGCTTGCTCAGGAATGGCAGCAGGCAGGTGTGAGTGCATCTGCACGCACAGTGAGGCGAACACTTTTGGAAGATGGCCTGGTGTCAAGAAGGGCAGCAAAGAAGCCACTTCTCTCCAAAAAAACATCAGGGACAGATTGATCTTCTGCAGAAAGTATAGTGAATGGACTGCTGAGGACTGGGGCAAAGTCATATTCTCAGATGAAGCCCCTTTCCGATTGTTTGGGGCATCTGGAAAAAGGCTTGTCCGGAGAAGAAAAGGTGAGCACTACCATCAGTCCTGTGTCATGCCAACAGTAAATCATCCTGACACCATTCATGTGTGGGGTTGCTTCTCATCCAAGGGAGTGGGCTCACTCACAATTCTGCCCAAGAACACAGCCATGAATAAAGAATGGTACCAAAACACCCTCCAACAGCAACTTCTTCCAACAATCCAACAGCAGTTTGGTGAAGAACAATGCATTTTCCAGCACGATGGAGCACCGTGCCATAAGGCAAAAGTGATAACTAAGTGGCTCGGGGACCAGAATGTTGAAATTTTGGGTCCATGGCCTGGAAACTCCCCAGATCTTAATCCCATTGAGAACTTGTGGTCAATCCTCAAGAGGCGGGTGGACAAACAAAAACCCACTAATTCTGACAAACTCCAAGAAGTGATTATGAAAGAATGGGTTGCTATGAGTCAGGATTTGGCCCAGAAGTTGATTGAGAGCACGCCCAGTCGAATTGCAGAGGTCCTGATAAAGAAGGGCCAACACTGCAAATACTGACTCTTTGCATAAGTCATGTAATTGTCGATAAAAGCCTTTGAAACGTATGAAGTGCTTGTAATTATATTTCAGTACATCGCAGAAACAACTGAAACAAAGATATAAAAGCAGTTTAGCAGCAAACTTTTTGAAAACTAATATTTATGTAATTCTCAAAACTTTTGGCCACGATTGTACATCTTGGATGGCATGAGGGTGAGTCAATTAACAGCAAATTTTAATTGCATGGTGAACTATCCCTAAATCCACTAACTAAATAAAGGCTGTTATGTGTTGTAATGTATGTGTTTTTAGTGATTGATAGACACCAATTCTTAAACTCAGTATTAAATATAATAACTAGTTCCACAGCAATTTCTTATGATGTCAAAATAATAAATCTTAGTTGAGGTAACCTATGAATCGCATGGAATCAATGGTTTAAAAAAAAAAATGGCAACACTTTGAAGACAGAAATTGACTGAACATAAACTTTCTGTGGAACTAATTACTAGATAATAATGAGTTAAAACAGCATGAATGTTTGAATGCACCTGAATGTATGAGTAAAATTTAAATAAAGTTTATTTAATATCTTCACTGCTATTGTTATAGGTTTTGCAACTAAATCAATTAATTCATTAATAATATTTTTTATTTATTTATAATAATTAATTAATCTATCCATTTTAATTTGTTTAATAAAAAACTAAGTTACTATAAACTAACATATACCAACTATGCCAACTAGTATTAAAAACTATAAAATTACAGTGTAAAAACTGTGCCACTGTAATTGTTTACTGTATTTGAACAATCATATTTTGTAAAAAGCATTTGAAATGGAAAATAATAAAAAGTGCATAAAAAAGGTAAAAATTAACTTAATGGCAATAATAATAATGCAAAAATTAACTCAATGGCCATAATAATGCATTAATATGAATGCAAAATAGATATTTAATATATCTGTCATTGATGTTTAATCTATGACTTATATGGACTTCTAGATTCTGATTAGACAGGCTTTCATCAGAACTCTGGTGGCTTTAGCAGGAGACAGAAATTATATTGCACTGTCTGATGGCAGCATTTTTAAAGAACGATTCACGTAATTTAGATCCTAGTCCATAACAGGCCTAGATGGCCTTCCTCCTGAATTATATTTAGAAATATGGGATGTGGTAGGGACTCTCATGCTTGATCCATTTAATAACTTGATCCGCAACTGAGCATGGTACATTTCATAGAGACCAAAAAACATCTTTGATATTATTTCTTCTTAAAAAGGGTAAAGATCCATTAGATTGTTCCAACTACAGAATAGTATCACACTTATCCCATGCAATCTAAAAGTTTGTTCTAAAACTCTTGCCTCTCGTATGGAGAAAGTAATTCATAGCTTAATAAAAGAGGACCAACCCTGTTTTATTAAGGGGCGTCATGCATCTGATAATATGCGTCGACTGTTTCATGTACTTGATTTTGCAGACTCTCGAGTCCTTGTGCTTTTTTTTTCACTGGACGCAGAAAAAGCAAAACAAACAAAGGAAAGGGACAGGAAAAGGGAACTCGGAATGCGAGACGACTTGGAGGACGAGCAGACAGGAAGAATCTCGGGGGACGAGAAAGCTGGACACACGAAGGGTAAGGACTCCATACAAACAACAGGGAAAGACTGGTATTTATAGGGAGGCTAATGACAATAAAGTGACTGCACCTGGTGCAATTAACAGGAGTGCAATTATTGTGAAGACAGGACCAGACTAGAGGAATTCTAGTGCAAGTGAAGTGCCTAAGGGGAAGTGAGCCCACTAGTGGACACCCAGGGAAACAGACACTAGACAGCGTGACAGCAGTATAATTACCAGAAACCATCTTATTCGATTTTTACAGCTCCTTTCTCAGGAGGCCTGTTTAGAACAGGTCGATTTTAGCTTAGTCTCAGCCTCAGACGTCACGCCCACAGACCGTTGGATAAATGTCTGATGCATATGGGACACAAAAGTGGAAACACTTCAGGAGTGTCAAAGTTGACATCGGATTGGTTGAATTGCCTAATTGTCAGTGAACTACGGCTCTGTGTAGTGAAAGCTGCTCAATCTGAAAGCAGATGATGGTGATTTACTACTTATCACGGGACACTTATTTAAAAGGTTCAATAGATTTCTTGCAGTGTTGTAGTCGAGACCAGCTCATTCGAGTTTGATCGATCCAGATCGATTTCAGAGAGGGTTGAGTCCAAGCTGAGACCGAGTTCGGAAAGGGTTGAGTCCAAGTCAAGACTGAGACCAGAGAGCTTGGGTCTGAGACAAGACCTAAAGAAATCTTCAACAGTATGTAAAATGTTTGGTGGAAACGATAACATTGGTACCATACTCAATCAGTATATCAAATATATAACATGGCATATAACATGTATATAACATGGCATGTACACTGTATTTTATTTACTTGATATAGGTTTAAAAAATATTATCAGTTAAGGGAAAAAAGGCCACATATCACAGAATGTGTCTGTTTTAGAGTCTTACTGCACACAAACTCTTTGTGGCACTTATATGCAAACTGAATAATAGATGATGTAACAGACGCTTCATAAAGTTAATGTGTTAAGTTGAGACTGTCACGCTGTCTGGTCTCTGTTTCCCTGGGTGTCCACTAGTGGTCTCACTTCCCCATAGGCACCTCACCACAGGCACTACAATTCCCACAAAGCCCTGTCCCTTCATCACAGTAATTGCACTCCTGTTAATTGCACTCAGTTGTCTTCACTTGATAGTCATTACCCTGCCTATATATATCCGGTCTGTTTCCATTTGTTTTCATGGAGTCCTTACTTTCCGTCACCTGGTTGGCGGTAGGATTGGTGTACAATGATGAGGCCCTGAAGGACCTATTTAACAGCTGCCTGGATGACCCTTTGCTTGGGTGGGAGATGAAGGGGCTGGAGATACTGGACTTTTGGGGGTTCATCAGTTACCTACAACATCGATCTCAGTGGGATACCCCAGCCACACCTGTCTCTCCCGGTGGGATGGCCGACTCTAGACCGGGGTCTACACAAGGTGGCCGCCAGCCCAGCACCACCGCGCAAGATGGCCGCCAGCCCAGCGCCACAGCACAAGGTGGCCGCCAGCCCAGCGCCATTGCCCAAGATGGCCGCAAGCCCAGCACCACAGCCAAAGTGGTTGCCAGCCCAGCGCCACCGCGCAAGATTGCCGCCAGCCCAGCGCCACAGCACAAGGTGGCCGCCGGCCCAGCGTCACAGCACAAGGTGGCCGCCGGCCCAGCGCCACCGCGCAAGATGGCCACCAGCCCAAGGCCACTGCCCGAGATGGCCGCAAGCCCAGCGCCACAGCACAAGGTGGCTGCCGGCCCAGCGCCACTGCCCAAGATGGCCGCCGGCCCAGCGCCACTGCCCAAGATTGCCGCCGGTCCAGAGTCATGGCACAAGATGGCCACTTGTCCAGCGCCTCTACACAAGATGACAGCCACAGTTGACCCTCCAGGTTCGAGTCGGGTTCCCGCTGACCCTCCAGAATCGAGTCAGGTTCCCGTTGACCCTCCAGAGTCGAGTCAGGTTCCCGTTGACCCTCCAGAGTTGGGTCAGGTTCCCGTTGACCCTCCAGAGTTCGGTCAGGTTCCCGTTGATCCTCCAGAGTCAGGTCAAGTCTCCGTTGACACTCCAGAGTCAGGTCAAGTCACCGTTGACACTCATTCATTCATTCATTCATTCATTCAAGTTTATTTGTATAGCGCTTTTTACAATACAAATCGTTACAAAGCAACTTTACAGAAAATTATGTTTCTACAATATTTAGTAGTAGTTAGTAGTTTGTGCACGTTTGACAGGATTTTAGAAAAAAAAAAAAAAATAATAATAATACAAGACGTAGTCAGCTAGACGATGAACTATCAATATTATTAATTAATAGTAATTATATGATGCAGTCACACATGTAGCAATAATTGTAAGTTCTGTTTGTTGATTCAAGGTTAGGATCATCTGGGGTCCTCTGAGGGTCAGCATCATCTCTTCTCAGGTGTTCTGGATCCAGACTGGAGCTTGTGTAAATCCTAGTTACCACGGGATGTAAATCCCGTGGCAAAACATAGAAACAAAATAGAGACATCATTAGCATAGCTGCTGATCCAACAAAGTAAAATTAGTTTAACCCAAGCTAAAGGATAAAAATGCAGATGCAACTACACTCACAATTTAAGAGATACATTATTCGAATGCTTGGCGAAAGAGATGCGTTTTTAATCTAGATTTAAACAGAGAGAGTGTGTCTGAACCCCGAACATTATCAGGAAGGCTATTCCAGAGTTTGGGAGCCAAATGTGAAAAAGCTCTACCTCCTTTAGTGGACTTTGCTATCCTAGGAACTACCAAAAGTCCAGCGTTTTGTGACCTTAGGGTGCGTGATGGGTTGTAGCGTGGTAGAAGGCTAGTTAGGTACGCAGGAGCTAAACCATTTAGGGCCTTATAGGTAAGTAATGATAATTTGTAACTGATACAGAACTTAATAGGTAGCCAGTGCAGAGACTGTAAAATTGGGGTAATATGATCATATTTTCTTGACCTCGTAAGGACTCTAGCTGCTGCATTTTGGACTACCTGTAGCTTGTTTATTGATGAAGCAGGACAACCACCTAGAAGTGCATTACAATAGTCCAGTCTAGAGGTCATAAATGCATGAACTAGCTTTTCTGCATCAGAAACAGATAACATGTTTCGTAGCTTGGCAATGTTTCTAAGATGGAAGAATGCAGTTTTTGTAACATTGGAAATATGATTTTCAAAAGACAATTTGCTGTCCAATATAACACCCAGATTTCTGACTGTAGAGGAAGTAACAGTACATCCGTCTAGCTGCAGATTGTAATCTACAAGATTCTGTGTGGTGTTTTTTGGTCCAATAATTAATATCTCTGTCTTATCCGAATTTAATTGGAGAAAATTATTTGTCATCCAATCTTTTACATTTTTAACACACTCTGTTAGCTTAGATAATTGGGAAGTTTCATCTGGTCTCGTTGAGATATATAGCTGAGTATAATCAGCATAACAGTGGAAGCTAATTCCGTATTTTCTAATAATATTACCAAGGGGCAACATGTATATTGAAAATAGAAGGGGACCTAGGACGGATCCTTGTGGCACTCCATATTTTACTGATGATAAATGAGATGACACCCCATTTAAATAAACAAAATGGTAGCGATCGGACAGGTAGGATCTAAACCATCTTAGAGCCTGCCCTTGAATACCTGTATAGTTTTGTAATCGATCTATGAGTATGTCATGATCTATGGTGTCGAACGCTGCACTAAGATCAAGTAAGACTAGAAATGAGTTAAGCACTCCCACAGTTAGACCTCAGGAGTCAAGTCATGTCACCTGTGATCTTCAAGGACAGAGTCAAGTCACCGGTGTTCTTCATGGGCAAATTCAAGTCACCATTGATCTTCATGTGCAAAGGCAAGTCACCAGTGATCTTCATGGACAAAGTCAAGTCACCAAGGATCTTCATGGGCAGAGTCAAGTCACCAAGGATCTTCATGGGCAGAGTCAAGTCACCAATGATCTTCATGGGCAAAGTCAAGTCACCAGTGTTCTTCATGGGCAAGGTCAAGTCACCGACTATCTTCATGGGAAAATGCAAGTCACCATTGATCTTCATGAGCAAATGCAAGTCACCAATGATCTTCATGAGCAAAGTCAGGTCACCAATGATCTTCATGAGCAGAGTCAAGTCACCAATGATCTTCATGAGCAGAGTCAAGTCACCAATGATCTTCATGAGCAGAGTCAAGTCACCATTGATCTTCCTGAATCCAGTCTAAACTCTGCGGAACTACCAGAGCCTCTCTACATCTCTGCTGAACTACCAAAGCATCTCCACGTCTCTGATGAACTACCAGAGCCTCTCCATGGCTCAGCCGAACTCTCTGAGCGCTCGACTGATCCTGTCGTGGCCACGGAGGCCACCCTTAACTTGTTCATGTTCTCTGTTTCAGACTTGCCTATCCAGACTTGCTCTCATGTAGCATCGATCCCACTGTGGTGGACCTCTGTGCCACCCTGGTGGGCTCCTGTCTCGACCGCACGGCTGTGGTGGTCTTCTGCACCGCCCTGGTGGACTTCTGTCTCAACCGCACGGATGTGGTGGTCCTCTGCGCCGCACTGGTGGGCTTCTGTCTCGAGCGCACGTTTGTGGTGGTCTTCTGTGCCGCCCTGGTGGGCTTCTGTCTCGACTGCACGGTGGTGGCGGTCTTCTGCGCCGCACTGGTTGGCTTCTGTCTCAACTGCACAGATGTGGTGGTCTTCTGCGCCGCCATTTTGTAAATTTTGAACACAAAAAAAGTTACGGACCGCAGCTCTGATTGGTTGTTTCTTACCGGGAGTGGTGTATTTCTGCAAATGGCAATAGGACCACTGGGAGGAGCCAGAGGAGCTTGATTTTTTTCACAGATTATCTGTCTCATATTTTACTGTCAGGACATATTGACAGATTTCACAAATATGTAAAAAAAAATACATATATATATAAATATATATTATTATTATTTTTTGTGGAAATTTGTCCAGCCCTCTTGGTCTGCATTGGGCATAAACACCTGCGGTGACTTATATGATAACCAAGGACTTTGCTCATTTCAAGAACTAAGAACTACGTTTTGTTTACCAGCATCATTTTTCTTTTTTCAGTTACATTCTGTTCTCAAGGCCTATGGAGTTTCCTGGGCATCCCCTATTTCCTCTAATCCTATGTGGGATTGGATCTTCTGGTCAGCCATCTGTTTTTCTAATATAAAGTGAACATGCTCACACTGCAAAGTCTCTTTCCAGTGAACTTATCTGGAATTGTGAACTAACCGATTTTGACTTGTTGGTCGACTGGGTGAGGATGTGGTCTAATTTAACTTTAACTTCTAAAAACTTGGCTCATCGTTTTATCGTCTTATCCTCACACCCAGGATCACCGACAGCGGGTGGCTTTAGTAAAAAAGTGAACTAGTACATACAAGAAATATGCATTTACAGTGGTAAATATAAATTAAATTTATGCATTTAGCAGACACTTTTATCCAAAGCGACTTACATTGCATTCAAGAACGTGTTCCCTGGGATTTGAACCCCCTTGTGCTTGCTAAGCAATGCTCTACCACTTGAGCTAAAGGAACACATATATTTACATTTACTTTACATTTAATCATTTAGCAGAGACTTTTATCCAAAGCAACTTACAAATGAGAACAATAGAAGCAGTCAGGTTAACAAGAGAACAACAACAGTATACAAGTGCCATGACAAGTCTCAGTTAGTCTAGTACAGAACACGTAGCCAGGTTTTTTTTTTTTTTTTTTTTTTAATGAAAAGACAAGAAAAGGAAAAGTGCTAGTATACATATATAAGAGGAATAGGTCAAAGTTATTTATATGTGCCAATCTTCCTGCTGCCAGCTGGTGGTGCTATTACTATAACTGGATTTTGGCATGTAGATTTTTTCATTCCAGCACTTTATCAACCATATGAAATTTGGTGGATATTGAACATGGTATGTTTGAGCTAGTTTAAAGCAGTCACAGTACTAAAGCACTTTCTCTTAAAGCTTCAGGTGTGGTATATGATGCTCTTTTTTTGTAAACAATAACATACTCGGTTACTAACGTAACCTCGGTTCTCTCTAGAAGAGGGAACGAGTACTGCGTCTTAGCTAAGACGCTACGGAAAAAGTCTCTTTTCACGAAATACTGAAGCAAAAAATTATCCTTAATTTTGAATTTTTGTAAAGCGCATTTGCAGCAGTACACAGCCATAAGCAAGATGGCTCGCTCGCTCATTGGCTGCTCTGCAGCAAGTGCACAGCCTATCGAGCGCAGGCTGATGCAATATCAGACCAATAAGGGTGCTTCGCGCCCATCACGCCACTTCCCGCCGAAACGGGTGTGGCCCAACCCTATAAAAGGAGCTCGAAAAGGCTGACTCACCTGATTTATTTCATCGCCGAAGCGAACCAGAGTGAATCGTACGCACGGCAGAGAACGCAGTACTCGTTCCCTCTTCTAGAGAGAACCAAGGTTACGTTAGTAACCGAGTACGTTCTCTTACGAGAGTTCTCTTGTACTGCGTCTTAGGTAAGACGCTACGGGAACCCCATGTAAAACGCCGTGCGCGCAGGGATCACACACCAATAAACCTGAAGCAACGCCCAGGATTTACAGTGCACAGTCACCCGAGGGACTCACAGAGTGTCCAGGACAGGAGAGGGGGGGAGCCCTCCGTCCCATATCTAGCAGCACCCGTAGATGCGGCAATACAACATCACACAGTCGAGGCAGGCCTGACCAATGTGGCAATGCGGGTCTAACGCAATACTGCCCATATAACAGCCGGCAGCGCATAATGCTCACGAACTCAGAATTCCCATCAGGGCCCTGATTCGGCTATACCGACAGCAGCCTTGCTTGCAAGGCGGGAACCTCCAGGTTATAGAACCTGATAAATGTAGACGGCGAGGCCCAACCTGCCGCCATACATATATCCTGCAAGGAGATCCTAGTAGACCACACCCACGACGAGGTGACGCCCCTCGTGGAGTGTGCTCTGACGCCCAGTGGGCACTGAAGGCCCCTGGAAGCGTAAGCTAACGCTATGGCGTCAACTATCCATCTGGATAGAGTCTGTCTCGAAACAGCCATCCCCTTGGAACGTCCACTGAACGAGACAAACAGCTGCTCAGTCTGTCGAAAGACAGCGGAGCGAGACCCATAAGCTCTTAAAACCCTAACAGGGCAAAGAAGACTCGAGTCTCCATCCTCTCTCGACACCGACAGGGCAGACAGGGCAATAACCTGAGCCCGAAACGGCGTGTTGAGGGACTTTGGCACATAACCGTGCCTAGGTTTGAGCATGATCCTTGAGTCATTAGGCCCAAACTCCAAGCACGACTGGCTCACCGAGAGCGCATGCAGGTCACCCACACGCTTCACTGAAGCGAGAGCCAACAAGAATACCGTCTTGAATGACAGATGCTGGAGGCTAATCGATTGGATAGGCTCAAAAGGGGAACCTTCATGGCCTCCAAAACCGCCGCGAGGTCACATATAGGGACTGGCGGAGGTCTGGGAGGATTCGGCCTCCTAGCTCCTCTAAGGAAGCGGATGACCAAATCGTTCCTTCCTATCTACTGACTGAGCGCTGTTTCAGAAAACGCCGCGATGGCCGCCACATAAACTTTGAGCGTGGATGGGGCCCTGCCCTTATCCAACAGCTCCTGTAGGAAGGAGAGAACCTCTGTCACCTCACAACTAAGGGGTGAACATCCCCGAGCTGTAGACCAGCTGGAGAACACCGACCACTTCGAGACATACAGCCGTCGCGTCGACGGAGCTCTAGCCTGAGTGATGGTATTTAGCACTCCCACTGAGAGATCAGCGGGTAACCGTTGAGCGCCCACACATGGAGGGACCACAACTCCGGTTGAGGGTGCCAAATCGAGCCCCTGGCCAGCGAGAGGAGGTCCATCCTCAACGGCACTGGCCACGGGGCAATGTCTGCTAACCGCATCAAATCTGGGAACCATGGTTGGTTCTTCCAAAAAGGTGCTACAAGCAGTATTGAACATCTCGTTTCTCTCACCCGTTCTATCACCTGCGGAAGGAGGGAGACGGAAGGGAAAGCATAAAGCGGGCAGCACGGCCATCTTCGTGACAGCGCCCTTTGTTCTTGGAAAAGAACACGGGGCAGTGAGCGTTTTCGTGGGATGCGAAGAGGTCCACCTCCGCCCTGCCAAATCTCTCCCACAACAGCCGGACTGTTTGCGGGTGTAGAGACCATTCGCCTGTGGGAATGTTGTTTCTGGACAGCCTGTCTGGACCCAGATTCTGTAGCCCAGGCACATGAACTGCCCTCAGCAAGCGCAAGTTGCGCTGAGTCCAAACCAGGAGGCGTTCCGTCAGCCTGTACAGGTTTCGGGACCCGAGACCGCCCTGGCGATTTATGTAGGACACCACAGACATGTTGTCCGAACGGACTAAGACGTGGCGGTCCTTGATTCGGGGACAAAATCGCGTCAGCTCGTTCTCCGCTGCCAGCATTTCCAGACAGTTGATATGTCGGAGCTTTTCCCGTTCTGACCACAGGCCAAAGGACGGTCTGCCTTCGAGCAGCGCTCCCCATCCCGAAGTGGAGGCGTCCGTCGACACCATCTTCACTTTCGAGGAAGTCCCCAGGTTTACACCTGATTGGTACCAGTCGTTTGCTGTCCAGTGTTTCAGGGCTGTAACGCAGCCCTGATTGACCCTGAGATGCAGTCGACCAGATACCCACGCTCCGCGCGGTACCCGTGCTTTCAGCCAGAACTGCAGGGGGCGCATGCAAAGCAGGCCCAACTGCAGAACCGAAGATGCCGAGGCCATGAGACCCAGCATCCTCTGACATTCTCTGAGCGAAACAGTCGCGCCGCAGCGGAGAGAACTCGCCGCACGCCGAATGCTCAACGCGCGCTGTGGTGACAGCCACGCCGTCATGGAACGTGAGTCCAGAGCTAAACCCAAAACCAGTATCATCTGACTGGGGTTCAGCGAACTCTTCGCCCGGTTGACACTGAGACCGAGTTTCTCGAGGTGATCGAGTAAAACGGCCCTGTGCTCCACGAACTCCGCTCGTGATTGAGCCAGAATCAGCCAGTCGTCCAAATAGTTCAGCACTCGCATGCCTCTGAGTCTGAGAAGAGCGAGCGCTACGAGGAGCTACGGACAAGCCGAACGGCAGGACTGTAAACTGGTATGCCTGGCCCTCGAAGGCGAATCTCAAATATCGCCTGTGATTTGACGCTATCTGTATTTGAAAATACGCGTCCTTCAGATCTATTGACATGAACCAGTCTCCTCATGAACCAGTCTTCCTGGTCGTAAGCATTCTGAAACTGCGTTTCACCAATGCCCTGTTCAGCTGTCTTAGATCCAGTATGGACCTGAGACCCCCATCTCTCTTGGGCACAAGAAAGTATCTGCTGTACAGCCCCCCCTCACTTTGAGCTTGAGACACAGGCTCTACAGCCCCTTTGCTCAACAGTTTTGATAATTCGGCCCGAAGTATGTGTGCTACTTCTGTTTTGACTGTGGTTTCGACGTGCGTTAAAAAGCGCGGAGGGCGTCGAAAAAACTGTAGTGAGTAGCCTCTCTTTGTAATGCCTAGCACCCAATCCGAAACCCCTCGAAGCGCTGACCATGCATCTGCATGAATGGCTAAGGGCTGGATGCGAAGCGCGCTCTGTTGACTGGGCAACGGCGGCGCTTCGGTGTGCTGTAACATGGGCGTTACGCCTGTGGCATTTGAGGCGGGGAGCGCGCTGATCACAGCGGGCAGATCGCTCCTCCTCGACCCCGTCCCGGCGCTTAACTGATTGAGGGAGGGCTGAGCGGGTCCCATGGAACTCGTGATGTCTGCGAGTAACTGTGGGCTGCAAGTGTGCACATTTACTGCTTTCGACTCGCTGTCTGCCTGGGCAGAGCGTACGTGCACGGGTTTCATTTTTACAGAAACCACGCGCCGTGTGTGACATAGTTTTTGTGGGCACTTAGGAGTGGGCACGTTTACTATGTGGTGCGCGTGACCGATCTGAGTCGATCTTATAGGCGCGAGCCCTGTGTGCAGGGCTGTGCTTACATGTGGAGATGGGCACTGAGGAGTGGGCATCGTCACTACATTTATAGCACCATCGGCCATGGCCGGACGAACGTGCACGGGTTTCGTTTTTACAGAAACCCCATGACGCGTGTGACATAGTGATTGTGGGCACTGAGGAGTGGGCACGTTTACTATGCAGTGCGCGCGATCGACTTGAGTCGCTTTTATGGGCGCGAGCCCTGTGTGAAGGGCTGTGCTTATATGTGGAGATGGGCACTGAGCAGTGGGCATCATCACTACACTTATAGCACCATCAGCCGTGGCCGGTACACCAGAAATTACACCTCTTTCGGGAAATATCTGGGTAGCCGTGATAACGGTTTTTGTGTGCAGGCAAGCGGGCAACCGTACAGGCTTGCGCATTGCAAAAGACGCTGAAACAGTCACAATCCCTGGAACTGAAACAGCGGCGCGCTTAGGTGAGAGTTCGGCCGTGGCGACTCGTACAACGGTGCTTTCCTAGGATGGCTTCGGGGCTCTCGGCCTCACCGTAATCCTCTGCCGCGGTCTCCGCGGCGCGGGGCGACGGCCGGTAGAGCGAGAACGGGGTTCTCGAGCTGCGTTGCTGAAGCTGTTGTGATAATGGCTTTTGTGTGCAGTCAAGCGGGCAACTGTGCAGGCTTGCGCGTTGCAGAAAACGCTGAGACAGTCACAATTCCTGGAACTGAAACAGCGACGCGCTTGGGTGAGAGCTCAGCCACAGCGGAACTCGTACGCTGGCGCTTCGATGAAGCAGCTATCGTGTGTAGTGCAGACGCAGCCTGCTCAGCAGCAGAAAAGATTCGCGCGAGCAGAGGTGACGTCATGCAGCAGGCTTTAGATGGCAACACCGCTTCCGTCCGCTGTTCAGCAGAGGGCGGACAAAGGTGCGTCGCTATCGCCTGTTCCACCGGCGGAAGTGACTGGTAGTTCCTGTTTTTAGCATCATCCAGTGTGGAAAATGCTAGTGAGACAGACGAACGAGTTCGCGCTGAATATGGAGCGTTCCAAGCTTTTGCCACCTCTTCGTGAAGCTCAGGAAGAAATGAGGCGGGCTTTGAGAAGTACGCTCATCCGAAAGGAAACTACCATCCAGCCGGGAACGAGAGGGCGCTGGTGCAGACCACTCGAAGCCGAGACTCGTCGCGGCCAGCGTGAGCACTCGCCTCAGCTCCTTCTCGATGTCAGCTCGTTTGCTGGTCTTCTGAGCAGAAGGCGCGAGATCCTTGGAGCTCGCCCAGCCCTCACTGCCCGAAGCTAGCAGAGAGCGCGTGTCCTCTTCCCCCGACGCGGCCCTGAGATCGACCTCGTCGGACGACGCGGTGGCAAACAGTGGGCGCTGCCCATCGGGAAGCGATGCAGGGGAGGCCGGTGAAGCAGGGCGAACCGACGAGCTCGGTTGAGCTGAAGACGGTTCCGGAATCCGCTGGAAGCGGCGCTTTTACGGCGCCTCAGCGCAGTGGAGAATGCAGGCTCAGAGAAAAAGGCCAAGCGAGTCCTCAGAGTCACCATGGCAACAGCTCGCAGTGAGGGCATCCGCCGTCAGCGAGCGCGAGCGCTGCATGATCTTCACCCAGGCAGGAGACACAGATGATGTACCGGTCTCCCTCGCTGAGTGGGGCTCTGACGAGCCGCAGGAAGGCATCTTAAAAAAGACGCAAGCTCTTTTACGAGTGTGTGTCGCAGGGCGAACACACACACACACACGCATAAAGAACAGTTGGATATAACAGAATTGAAAGGATATGTGCGCCGGAGAGCGCAGCAGGAACGGCAGTGGAAGGCGGCGAAGGCCAGCAGCTTCAGAAGTGGCTCGTCCCACTGAGATGCCTATCAGACGGCGCTTGCTTCCTTCGTGATCCAGCGATGCGTGAGCTTCGCTGAAGAGATGAAAAATCAGGTGAGTCAGCCTTTTCGAGCTCCTTTTATAGGGTTGGGCCACACCCGTTTCGGCGGGTATTGGTTTATTGGTCTGATATTGCATCAGCCTGCGCTCGATAGGCTGTGCACTTGCTGCAGAGCAGCCAATGAGCGAGCGAGCCGTCTCGCTTATGGCTGTGTACTGCTGCAAATGCGCTTTACAAAAATTCAAAATTAAAGATAATTTTTTGCTTCAGTATTTCGTGAAAAGAGACTTTTCCCGTAGCATCTTAGCTAAGACACAGTACGAGAGAACTCTCTTAGGAGAACATATAAATGTCACACTAAGGTGAATAATGAGCGCATGAAGAAGATGGTGAAGTCAAATATTATTTAATATAATCCACACAAGGTAATCCACAACAGGAAGTCTGGACACACAAGTAAGTATGTATTAAGAGCCAACGGAGAGAGGAGCTATGGTGGAGGAAGTGCTGATGACTCCAGGGTGCTGACCGATGGTGACGGCGGCGGCAGCGGCGGAGCCCAAGGCGGAGATGAAGAGCCCATGAGCCAAGACAGAGCAGATAGATTGACAGAGGACCAAGGTGGCACCGGAGGAAAGGGGGAGCCTGCCAGAGCCAAAGGGATGGACTTACAAGGTCTAGCTGGAGGAGTGGAGTCCAGAGGTTGACAACTGACCAAGGCAGAGATGGTGGGACAAGGGAGCACAGCAGAGTCTTCAGCCATGACGCTGATGGCAGACCCGCAATGATCCCACAGCACAGATAGTGGGCTGAGGGTGAGCTGAGGGGCTGCCAGGAGACATTGGAGGCAATGGTGAGGACTGGTGCAGAGGTGGTGGGAAAGGGAGGCTGGGTGGGAGTTCAGGATGATCAGGGGGGTTTGAAACAGTGTGTGATGCCCACACACACACCACAAGGCCTTTCCCAGCAACAGGAGTGCCAGCAACAGGGGGACAACCTCCATGGTAGTGTCAGGACAGGCAGACAGATATTTCTAGGTAGACAGACAGTTCAGGGCAGGAAAAATGTTCACGATAGACAGATGATGATGAGGGAAGGGCAGGTAATACACAGTCCACTGAGCTCAGCTCACCCTCACCTACGGTACAGTGGGCGAAGCTTTCCTCCCCACTTTCATGCACCACTGTCACATCCACCAGTGCTTGAGATGTAGCCGGAGTGGATGTGACATGAGGCTCTGGCTCTGGGGCAATCTTCAGCTCTGTCACTCCTTCTTGCAATGGCTCGTAGATCACGCTGGGCTCTGGCTTTGCATTCGCAGTGGGCTTGGGCTGACGCTGTGCGAATCGGGGTGATGACTGGCTGAGCTCTGGGTTAAACATAATGATAAACCAGAAGAAAAACTCTTTAAGACAAAGATGCAAAACAATAAATAAAAAACACGCACCGGAGAGCACAGGGCAGTCTTACTAGATACATAGGCAAATGAGGATGATTAACGAGACACACCTGAACCAAATTGGGTTGCACCAACTAATCGACTAGTCCAGGGATGGTGCTTCAACCCTAATTAAAACTCACCTGCCTGTAGCTTCCTAGTAACTGTTCATACCTTGATTAGCTTGTTCAGGTGTGTCTGATTAGGGTTGAAGCAAAATTCTCCAGGGCTGTGGCTCTCCAGTACCGATGTTTGCCAGTCAACTTTAATGCTCTGCCATGACGCTTTAAGCTTGACATTGACTAGTCGCTGGTCCTATAGAGGGTGCAACAGGATAAGAAATCTTTGAAGGATTTCCACATTTATGCTCCTTTTCCAAACAGTTATAATGACAAACAAATGCATACTCTGAAAGTGCTCCACAAGATTGTGATTTTATTACTGTATGCTCGAAATTGAATGGGATAATGCACATTTTAAACAGCTTATTGTAGAGTTAAGTTAATAGCCTTTCTAATCAATTGTGCTGCTGAAATGTAGTTCACATAGGCTACAGATAGTAGCATGTACTTCACTCACAGATCAGGACAGAATCATTCAGCATGAAAATGTATTGTCAACACTGTTCTGTGATTTCTCAATAAAAAAAGCTTAGAAACGGAAAAGTTCTATTATATATTTCTTAACTAAATCCCACAGCTTCACTACTAGTAGAGAGATGCTGCAAGGTAGAATGCATTCACACACGCAATCGCTCTTACTAATGTAGTCACATAAGTGCAATCTTTACTGTGCTACTACATGTCCATCTCAATTAATTAGTTGTCAAAAAGTTAATTTGTTTCAGTATAAGAATGCGTATTTAGTGTGCTGTCCAGGGAAGGGCTCCGAGCTCGGGAATGGCACGAACCTAGAGTACCTCCACTCCCCGTATAACTGTAAAATGAACTCGAAGTGAGGAGATAGGTGGGGGTGGGATGCTGATAAACCGTCAATGGATAAAGGTAAGTCAGCTGTTTTTATACTATGGTGTTGATTAACTGATTGGGCTCCACCGGTGTTGATTAGGCTAAGTATCTGACGCGCTCCTCCCGAAAACATAAAAAATATATATATAATAATAATAATTAAAAAAAACATTTTTAGTAAATTTTTGGCCTTTTGGAAAGTATGTTAATTTACTGTACATGTATTCAATACTTGGCAGGGGCTGCTTTTGCTTTAATTACTGCCTCAGTTTGGCGTGGCATGTAGTTTGTGGCACTGCTGAGGTGGTATGGAAACCCAGGTTTCTTTGAGAGTGGCCTTCAGCTCATCTGCATTTTTTGGTCTCTTGTTTCTCATTTTCCAGTCTTCATTGGGTTCAGGTCTGGTGAGTTTGCTGGGCCAGTCAAGCACACCAACACCATGGTCATTTAACCAACTTTTGCCTTTTGCAGTGTGGGCTCTCATCTGAAAGAGGACTTTGGACCACTGGGCAACAGTCCAGTTCTTCTCCTTAGCCCAGGTAAGATGCCTCTGATGTTGTCTGTGGTTCAGAAGTGCCTTAAAAATGAAAATACGACAACTGTAGCCAAATTCCTTGACACGATTTTGCTTTACAATCCTCATAAGGCTGCGGTTATCTCTGTTGGTTGTGCATCTTTTTCTCTCACTTTTTCCTTCCACTCAATGTTCTGTTAACATGCTTGGATACAGCACTCTGTGAACTCTTTGGGAGTTAATGTTTGTGGCTTACCCTCCTTGTGAAGGGTGTCAATGATTGTATTCTGGACAAATGTCAGATCAGCAGTCTTCCCCATGATTGTGTAGCCTAGTGAACCAAACTGAGAGACCATTTTGAAGGCTCAGGAAATCTTTGCAGGTATTTTGAGTTGATTAGCTGATTGGCATGTCACCATATTCTAATTTGTTGAGATAGTGAATTGGTGTTTTTGTTAAATGTGAGCCAAAATCATCAATTAAAAGCACCAAAGACATAAACTACTTCAGTCTGTGTGCATTGAATTTATTTAGTTCACTAGTTTCACAATTTGAGTTGAATTACTGAAATACATTAACTTTTGCACGACATTCTAATCTATTGAGATGCACCTGTATATCTGTATCTGCTTTAGAATGAGCAGAAACCTTTGAGAAATATGATGAAACAAAGGCAAAAGAACTGATAAAAATTAGCTGTTATAGGAGCAATAGCCATGTTGGCAGCGCTGTGTCATATGCCATAGCTGTACACAAGGTGTTTGCGTCTCAGCTCCAGGTTCAGACTTATGTGTTCATTAATGACGTCATCGGTGACTAGTCGACGTCGACAAGCAAGCTGTCTTTATTAGTCTTTGAATAATTTCACTTAACTGATTTATTCAAAAATACAGATTCATTAGGGAATGAAACATGAAGTAAAATAAAACTGGGATATGCGTAATTTTCTGCTGCAGTCTTCATTACCAATTTATACCTATCATTCTTTACAGTGACAATTCTTTTTTATATATAATTTCAGTTTTACTCTTTGCTGTCAAAACAACTACCTTTTCCAGTAATTAGATTTTTTGTTTGTGACAGTACATGGTTAAATTCAGAGTTTGCTGCAGTCTTTTATCAAAATGATAAATTATTATTTTTTTGTTTTGTTTTTGTTTTTTGAAAAAAGAGGCTCCAGTCTGATATCTAAGCAGAGCTCTGTGTTTTTTCCCTCTCACCCTAAATAAATAAATCAACTTCAGGCAGGCCCTAATTTCATTACAGAAGGAAACAGCTTCAAGGCCATGTAACAAATCAGTGACAATATTAGTGCTGACAGCAGAAACTCCACAAGCTTTTGCCCAAGCGTGCTGAGTCAGTGTTTGAGCCTAAGTGAAGTGAAGGCCAGGTTTGAAACAGCAAAACAGTGTGCTTTACCATTGTTTTTAACTATCTCTGAAGCATTAGTGCATGTGTAAAGGATATTGTACACTCATTATCAGCTGATACAGTAATAAAGTCATTACTAGGGTGACCACCCGTCCCGCGTAGCGCGTGCGCGCACAGCGTTTGAAGCCCAATTCATGCGTCCCGCAAATTGAGACTGTGTCACGCAAAATCAATGCTTGCTCAAAAAAAGTTGATGGCTCTATATCCTCGAGCCCCAGGCAGCCAAACGAACATTACTTGACAGTTCAGCACGCTACTGCGAGAGCGGGAGCGAGCGAGTTTGAATGAGAGATGAAGTTTACATCTTTATTATTTCTGTTTTAACGTTTTTCCTACATTATTTATATTAAAATATGTTATGTAGGCAATAACTCAGTTTACTATTCGACAAATTTACTGAGGTGGCATCGTTGTTAACTTACAAAAATGATAATTTGGTGGATAATTTACATTTTTCCGTTAATAACAGTTCCGATGTAAAATTAACAGTCGCCTGTGGACGCTCAACAACCATCTTATCTGAGCTCAAAACGCTGCTTGAGCAAGTGTCAAGATACTAAAAGTAATAAATACATAATTATGAACGTTTATGTATGTTTTTTTTTGTGTTCTCAGTACGTTATTTTAATAGAAATGAATGATTATGAACATAAAAGCATTACAATATATATATATATATATATATATATATATATATATATATATATATATATATATATATATATATATATATATATATATATATACTATCGATGAAACCTCAAGCTGACGCGGGAGGTATGTATAACTGCAATATAAAGTAATTTTGAGTATTATTGCTATTAGTATTATTTTCTAAAATTAGGTTGATGTAATATAAAAGTACATATGGCAATGTTTTTGCAACAGCTCCAAGTCTCACGCGCAGTGTAGGTTATACGTCACTGTCCTAATCCGTTCACTTATTTATTTATTCACTCCTTCCTGATATAGTGAACTCAACTGCCATACACTATATAGCCTAGGGATTAGTGAATGAGTGAATTCCCTTCCCTTGAGTTGTGAAGTCAGACTTTTTTTTTTTTACTTTTCCTGTGGTGTTGAGCATTTACAATTCATTTTAATCCTATAATTTTATATTATAATTTATTTAAAGTGAATAAATTGTAATGAAAAATTAATAAAATAGCTAAAGTAAATTGTAAGTGGAAGTGCATCTGTCAATTCTGTCATGAGCATATCAGCAATTACACATGTTTAGGGGAATAGGGCGTTATTAATATACCATGTAAGGTGGTATGTGCTAGAAATGGGTAAACCACTATCAGTGAGTCTGCCCATGGGGTGTCCCACATTGTCCCTCAGAAACGTACCCCTTGTCCCCCCTTGGGCTTATTAACAGGTGGTCACCCTACTATACACTGACAGGATGATCAGACCCAAGTGTGAAGTGGAGTTAACTGCACATTATCCTGGGCACATCCTTTACCAACTAAATAAATAAATGTGCCCATAAATATTGATTTGAGTGCATTTTATTATGTCTATATTATTACATCAATAATTATGTCTATAATTTGTCTATTATAGAACATTTTCACTTTTTAATCGGTTAACCAAATATATTTAAAGCTGCAGTCCGTAAGTTTTGCCTCTTTGTCCCCATCTATGTTTGAAAACCTGGAATTGCAGTTCCTTGTGGAATTGTATTCCATGCGTGGGTTGTGATCCAGTGCGGATGAATCTGTTTCGCGGTAAATGTGTAGCTGTCAGACTTTAATCTAATGATTGATTAGCTCATATAACATCAAACCCGGTTATACTTTATTCTCAAATTATGAATGTTAAGAACAGTGGTTAGAGAGTTTGACTCCAAAACCTAATGTTGTGGGTTTGAATCTCGGGCCGGCAAAACCATGATTGAGGTGCCCCTTGAGCAAGGCACTGAACCCCCAACTGTTTGCCGGGCGCCGCAGCATCAATGGCTGCCCACTGCTCCAGGTGTGTGTTCACTGTTGTGTGTGTTCACTGCTGTGTGTGTGCACTTTGGAGGGGTTAAATGCAGAGCACAAATTCTGAGTATGGGTCACCATACTTGGCTGTATGTCACTTCACTTTAATGTTTACATATGTGGCATAATGACGCAGTGCCATGCTCAAATTAGAAAACATTATTATAAATTAACCGTTATGAATCAGGCTACAGTAAGGAGATAGTTTCGAACACTGGCTGGTTATATACTTGCTTAGATATTGATTTTGGATAATTTTTAACCCACGGACAGCAGCTTTAACATAAATAACTTGATTATATGTATATATAGTATATTTATATATATATATATATATATATGAGCCATAACACACAAGCTAGTATAGCAGTACTGAAGACTGATTTTAAGACCAACAAAACAATTACATTTATCAGCTGAGTTAAAGATTGAGCATTTTTAATGATTTGTATGAGTGAAAAATTCAATGATTCACCCATAAAGGGGACCACTTCTCACCACCTACTGACATTTGGGTGTAACCAGGGCTTGAATTGAGGGGTGATGCAGGGGGATCCCTGGTTAAATAAAAAGACAAAAAACAACACCTTTTTTTAAACCACCATCCTCCATTACCATCCCCTTTAGATTAATAATGTGTATTAAGTAAAACCTGTCATGCAAATAACATGTTAAAATTATCTACTTATGATAATTCAGGAACTAAATAATGGTGATCTGCCAATTAGAATTCAATGTAACAAGCTGCGCACAAGCGAAAGCAAGTTTTTGTAATTTTTCGTGCAAAATGGTTCATGTGCAACTTTTGAAGTTTTTTCAAAAAGAAGACAACAGAAAAGGTATGATTTTTCCTTTATTAAAATTTAAAGAAATTACCCGACAAATGCCTTTCTTATCTGATATGTGATGGGAAAAGGAGTAGCCTAAAACAAGTTTCGTAAAGGGTGACTTGCGTCAAAATCATTCATCACACGTCTTTCACCCACTGCGCTACTAATATAAGAGATAAATGGGCATCTTTTGCAGTGCTGTTTATTGCAGCCAGGCATTGAGTTAATGCAAATAGTCTCTGTTAACAAATTATGATGTTATTTATATATTATAATACTGTATTATTTTTATTATTCAATTCTTTGCAATAATATGTACTGTATAAAGCACTATTGATATAAAGATATCTAGGTATACTACCTAGGTCTACTGTCTGACAAAAAGCAGGCGGGATTTTCCTTTCCTTAAAATAATGGATTACTTTTTTAAAAAAATAAAGAAGTTACTGATTACTTACGCACGAAACTAACGCGTTAAGTTACACATTTCAGGAAAAAAGTAATTAGAGTACTCTAACGCGTTACTTTGTAACGTGTTACCCACAACACTGATAATATTAACACAAAATATTGTTTAATTATCAGTATTGACCAAAATTCCTCAATTTCAGGCCCCTGAAGAAAAAAATAAAATAATAATAGCTTATAATAATTATAAATAATAGCTAATTTAATAAGGCTAATGTTTCATTAAATAACAGGTTTAAAAAATAAACAAATTCTGTAATCATTATGTATTATTAGCTACAGGACCCATCCAACCCAAAAATTATATTGACCACACTATCCCCAGAAATAATATAATTTAACAGAAATAATATAATTTAAATGAATACTTAAGTTTAAACTGAATTTTTCTTTTTCACAAATAAAGGAAAATGTGTTATAATTTGTATTTTAAAATTAAATGTAATTAGTTCAAGGCAAGATTGTTTTTTGGCCCACATAGGTAGGATCTTTATAAATCATTTCAAAATGTGTCTTTGAAATATGGTTATAGTCTCCTGCCAAATGATAAACATTAATGGTAAACTAAAATATACTATTAAATATGATGAGGTATAATATATACTAGTGCTGTCAAATGATTGATCACGATTAATCACATCCAAAATAAAACTTTTCATTTACATAGTATGTCGGTGTACTGTGCATATTTATTATATATAGGTAAATACACACTCATGCATTTATATATTTAAAAAAAAATTTCACATTCATATATTAAATAGATTTAAATATAATATAAATGATATATATATATGAACATACATGTAGATATTTTCAAAATATATACTGTATGTATTTGTTTTTTTTATATACATAATAAATATTCACAGTACACACACACATAACATGCAAATGAAAATGTCTCAGGTTACCAATGTAACCATGGTTCCCTGAGTAGGAAACGAGACACTGCGTCCTCTAAGAGGCGCTATGGGGAACACGTCGTCGTGATCCGTGTCTGAAACATACATTGCAAATACACCGGCGGCAGTTGGCCGGCGACAGCCCCTGACGTCACTACCAGAGTGACTATGGATAAATAGGCACCGGCAGTACACGTCATTTACTTCTTCATCTGAAACTTGCGTCAGAAGCATGGCAGGGAGCTAGAGGACACTGTCTCGTTCCCTACTACGTTACCTGAGACGTTCCCTTTCAAGGAAACTTCAAACTGCATCCTCTAGGGGTCGCTATGGGGAACAGTATACCCACTTCAACAGTCTCTTCAGGATGCAGGTGTGTTTAAATAATAAAGCAAAAAAAGGTTTACAACTGAATTCTCTTCAGCTCAAAAGTAACTTAGTCTCTGTTTCACAGTGGTAGGTGTCCTTTCTCCAGCCACCACACACCTCAACAGTTTCTCAAAACCACTATTAGAGAGTGCTGCTGGTCTCATTAGCTGCAGCTGTACTCTCAGGCAGCTTGGGTTTTGTAGTCCTTAACAGACGGCCATCTTGCTCCAGCCATCTGAGGGCAATGTATCTGCCCTCTATAACACGGCCTCTCATGATGCCACACAGGGCTATCATACCTGCCGGACATAACATAACACTGTAGTCAAGCATTGCAAAGAAACTCACAGACGATTAGTACGCACATGACCACCAGCAATTTGTAAGTTCTTTCTACAGGGGGCATCCTCTCAAAGACGCTTTTGTGCAACGTCTCGATGTCGGCATAACTCTTATGCTGAAACCGATGGATGCAAGAAGAAAACGGCCTCTTCCATTTCTTTTTGGTCTCTCCATGGAGATCAGGCAGAAATGGAAGGCTCACCTGAGCTGGAGGGCTATGGTCAAAAAGATCACGCTCGTCTGAGTATGGGTCACCATACTTGGCTGAATGTCACGTCTTTTTTTTATTTTATTGCCATTGCCTTGTTTATTTTGTTACTTTGTACCATTCTCTTGGATTTTGACCTTGGACTGTTGCCTTTTGTTTTTGTGGATGTTTTGCTGCCTGCACTGACCATTGCATGTTTCTGGATTACGCTTTTGTCTTGACCTTGGATATTACTGTTTGCTGGTATTAGGACCCTGCCTAATTTGACCACAAACTGTTTTATTAAAAGCTTGTATTTGAATCTCCATGGTCATGCCTAGTCGTGTTACTAATACAAATGACATGTAATCAAACAGACGGTGAACACTATTAATTAGAATAATTATATGTTGCGATTAAACTTTGTTATTGCGATTTAAACATTGCAATTAAGCAAAATTTGGTCGTTTTATATGTTCCAGGGTTAGCATCATCTGAGGTCTCCTGGGGGGTTGGCATCATCTTTTCTCAAAAAACATTTAATATGTTCTAAATTGCTAACTTACTCTGTCCTCTCAGATCTTTGTATGGGTTGGATTCAGACTGAAGCTTGTATATTTCTTAGTTGCCTCTGGATGCAAGTCCCGTGGCATGAACAGAGAATCAAATTTAGAAAAAATGAGTGTAGCTGCTTTTCCAACCAAGCAAAGATGATGTGTTCAACCCAAGCAAAGTACAAAGTACAAAGTTATGAGATAAATTCACGTGAGAATGTAAATGCTTGGCTAAAAAGATATGTCTTTAATCATCGTAATTTTAACAGGAAGGTTATTCCAGAGATTGGGAGCCAAATGCGAAAAGCTCTACCTCCTTTAGTGGACTTTGCTATCCTAGGTACTACCAAGAGTCCAGAGTGATAGCGTGATAGGAGACTAGTTATGTACGAAGGAGCTAAACCATTTAGGGCCTTATAAGTAGTAATATTTTGTAACTGATGCACTTAATATGTAGCCAGTGGAGAAACTGTAAAATTGGGGTAATGTGATCATATTTTCTTGACGTGGTAAGGACTCTAGCAGCTGCATTTTGGACTACCTGTAGCTTGTTTATTGAAGATAAGGGACAACCACCTAACATTGCATTACAATATTCCAGTCTAGAGGTCATAAGTGCATTAACTACATTTTCTGCATCAGAAAGATAAACAATTAAGATTAATATAAAAAATAAAAATAGAAAATGCTGTTTCTGTAATTTGAGAAATATGATTTTCAAAAGACAAGTTGCTGTAATGTTTGACTGTAAAGGAAGTAACAGTACATCTGTCTAGATTCAAATTGTAATCCAAGAGATACTGTGTATTGTTTTGTTTTTTTGGTCCAACAAGTAACATCTCTGTCTTATCTGAATTTACTAGGAGACAACTATTGATCATCCAATCTTTTACATTTTTAACACACTATGTTAGATTAGATAATTTAGAAGATTTGTTTGGTCTTTTAGAAATATATAGTTGAGTATAATCATCACAACAATGGAAACTAATCCCATATTTTCTATTAATATTATCAAGGGGCAACATGTATATTGAAAATAGAAGAGGGCCTAGGACAGATCCTTGCGGCACTCCATACTTTACTGCCGATAATTGAAATGATGAAATTCGACGCAAGGCAAGTGTGTTTGCTAGTTTCTGTCTGGCGCTGTTCACATTTTCCCATCCAGCGCCACGTCTTTAATTACCAAATGTATTTGCGCCCATTTGTGCGCCCATGGGCATGCTGGTCTAAAAAAAGAGGGGGGCATGTTCAGGCGCATTGCTGGCACATTGCTATTTTAAGGAGCCGAAAATAGACTGCGCCATAGACCAACTCAAGCCTGGTCTAAAGTCTGGCACAATGTTTTTTCTTTGTTATTTAAAGAGCGTGTTAGTATAGGCGGGTCCACAACGTGCGTACACACTGCTTATTAAACACAGGGACGCACAGCAGCACACAAAAATGACAAATATAAAAAATTAAAGTATTGCAATGCATTAGTCTGATGCATTATCTCTGGCAATATAGGGAGCAGCAGCTGTTTGTTGTTGAGCTGGAAAACCTGTAATCAGTCTACTTCTATCTTCTGTGTTGTCACTGTTCCGGATTGTTTAAGGTTGACCATCTTCGCAGGATGTGCTGTGTGTCTGCACTGAGGATGCTGGTAACTATATCTGTATACTGTTTCATTTTCTGTTTTGTTATGTATATTTAACTTTATACATTGTAGCTAATTATAAGTAGTACATTGTGCAATGTGCATCCTTCCTGAGTTACGTAAGATGGTGTTGCTGGTTTATTCTGCCTCATCTATGCAGGAGAGCAGCATGCCCCCCATTGAAAGTTTCTGTGGTATAGATTACAAATACAAAAATATTTGTCTTTCACTACTGAAAGCTCCAAGTTGTAGCAGAAGAAAATGAATGTACATCACACTGACATTCAAGTTATTGTATAGTCACTGTACTTGCTGAACAGAAATCCAGTTGAATTGTCTACAAATAATAATATAGAATGTCAGTCAAAGTGGATTTGAGAAAACAATCTTCTGTAGAGTGCACTGCATAATAATGCTAAAGCTTGTTGGTGATTTTACAGACTTGTATTTAGGGTTCATTTTCGCAATGCTGTTCCAAGAATGTGTTTTATTTTTCAAAGCTTCTTTTCAATACATTTGTGTTCTCCTAATATATGTAGTGACGACCAGCTTTTCCTTTTGATTTTTATCAATCTCACTTTCAGTACTAACAAGGCTTTGAATATTAATTAAACTGCACTTGGGTTCATACTACTCACCTCGGTGGATTTGTCATTACAAATAATAAATACAATATTATTTTCCTACAGTAACTATAAATGTATTAATTGCATCCAATTAATCAAAGCAATAACATTTTTTTTTTCACAGCTTATAATCATAACCACCTAAGCTGCATCTTTCCATGTTTGTAGGATAACAGAACTCACTCCTCCATCATGAATAAATCACCTTCTGATGCATTTTGAGTTTAAGTTCAAAATACGTTGCCAATAACGTTGCCTTGTTGCATGTGTTTAGCACCACTTAGCCATTTGCAATAAAACCAAATGTTTTGGTTGCCATAGCTGCCTGAATCTAATAGAAAAATGAATTGACCTTCACCCATTATAAACTCAAGCTCAGACACAAATTGTTTCCTTTTGTCTGTCAAAGCCAAAAATAAACAAAACCATGAACATTTTCAGAAGTTGATACATAATTACTGAATCAATTAACCACACAATGCATTATTAATATTAGCCTAAAGCATGCTCCCTAAAGCATGCCAAAAGCAAACATTTCAAATTCGGTGTAAAAAAAAATAAAAAATTATAATAATTATATATATAGTCACTCTTATGTTGTAGTTGTCCTAACTTTTCCTTCCCAAGGATATTTGTTTCGCTCTCTTGTGTGTGCTGTCTACATCTGCAGAGCACTTTGCAATCACAAACCACTTTTCGACGTGAAAGCCCAAGATGTATGGAGAAGGCTGAGTGATTTAAAAGATTTTCTCTTTTTGCATTCATCTCTGGCCTTACAAATCTGGCAGCTGTATTTGCCAGAAATTCAAAAATATGGTGACAATGTTTCAGGTATTATGGAATGTCAGTTTGATGCCTGCAAAATTAAAGATTATAGTTACAGGTATGTCAATATTAATAAACCCACTTACTTAAACTACAAAAATCTTCAATTTTTGTGTATTTATTATATTGTAATAGTTTTTTGTCATTTGTTTGAGCTTGACAAGCTCTGGTCATAATTCACTTTCTATTGTATGATAAGGAGCAGCATAAACATTGATTTAAAATTCTTCTTTTGTGTTGCATATTCTGTAAGTCATAAGGCTTTTGAGTTTCACAAGGGTGAGTAAACAATGACAGAACAGTTACATTTTGGGTGAACGGTTCCATTTGCTGTCCTTTTACAAATTACTGTATTTTCACCTTCGCAACATTTTCAATTCAATTCATTTTTCCCTTCCCCTTATACTTGCTGTCTAAATCTGCAGTGCAGTCTGCTAATACGACCACTTTTCAAGGTGAAAGCCACGGATATTTTGAGAGGGCTGGCATTATGGTTCCAAAGATTTATGGCAAACAGAGGAAATTCTTTTTGAGTTCATTTCTGCACTGTAAAATGGATTTAGCTGTCAGAAATTTGTTTTAAAAATACTGTGATGTCATTTTAGTGTCTGTATATTGACGTTTTTATAATGTTAGTACCAGCCAACAAAGTGTACTCATATTATAACTGGTTTGCAAATAAACAAAATAAAAGAGAAGGGCGAGAATGTCAGCAGATCTGTTTGGGGTCATATAGCTGGTTTCTGTAGAGCCGAAGCCTCCACTTTCATGCTTTTATTTAAGGAGCATCAGAACACACAAAAAGATTTCCAGTTCCTCCCTTTCATTCTCCTTCTATTTGAGTGTCATGAGAATAATGTGTACAAGCTTATTTCACCTTTATGAATATTTTTTTTTTTTTGTCTGATCTCTGGCAATTATGTTCACTTAGTTGACTGATGACAAATTTTTATTTTAACTGCAAGATCAGGGGAGCATGAAAATGCATTCATGTAAAGTTTTCTTTAAATAAATAAAAAAAATGTATGTTTATCTTAATTGTTTGTAAAGTGTTCTGAGCACATTTAAAAAATGGTTGGACTGAAGCCTTCTAATAACTCCGGTCATCTAACAGATTTTTTCATTACTATTTTTTTTTTTTTTTTTTAAACCGATATGCACAAGTCAGCTGGAATGATTAATTGCATTAAATCATATTGTCTTATTTTATAAATTTTTTTTTTCTAAATTAACTACACTAAACATTTTAATACACTAGTTATATTAATGTAATTAAAAATAATAAACATATACTATTGAATTTATATATATATATATATATATATAAATATATGGGTAATACTTTAGTTTAGGGACCAGTTCTCACTATTAACTAGTCGCTTATTAGCGTGAATATTACCAGCATATTGGCTGTTTATGAAAGTGAAAGTGAAAGTGAAGTGACATTCAGCCAAGTACGGTGACCCATACTCAGAATTTGTGCTCTGCATTTAACCCATCCGAAATGCACACACACAGAGCAGTGAACACACACACACTGTGAGCACACACCCGGAGCAGTGGGCAGCCATTTATGCTGCGGCGCCCGGGGAGCAGTTGGGGGTTCGATGCCTTGCTCAAGGGCACCTAAGTCGTGGTATTGAGGGTGGAGAGAGAACTGTACATGCACTCCCCCCACCCACAATTCCTGCCGGCCCGGGACTCGAACTCACAACCTTTCGATTGGGAGTCCGACTCTCTAACCATTAGGCCACGACTTCCCCTTATTAATACTTATAAAGCAAATATAAATGCTTTATTCTGCATGACAATATTTTAAATCCCTTAATCCTATAACACACCAAAACTTAACAACTACCTTCCTAAGCAGCAAATTAGGAGTTTATTTAGGCAAAATCTAAGTTATTAATTTCGTTAATACTAAGAATTGGTCCCCAAACTAAAGTATGACCTATAAATTAGAAATTGTTCATGGTGTTCAGACATTTATTAATAATGAATAATGAATTGCTGTGCCATTTAAATGGTTCAGAAAAGGATAATATAAAAGCCAATAAGAAATCCTCACACACAAACCAATAAGACAGAACTGACTGGGTGATTATTGAACTGTCACTGGTTTCAGTGAACAAGGAATTATGTTCAATTCTGATCTCAGTTTACTTGCATTAAGCATCCAACAACACCATTAAATCAAGCCTTACACACAGTAAACAGGTTTATAAAGAATTCATCACCTCATCTAAAGATGTAAAGCGGTCCAGAAACAATATCTTCATCTCTGACAATGTGTTAATCAGGCCACAGAAGTCTTTCCTCAGAATCTGATTGCTGAAGTCCGAAGGCGCTGACTCCCACTTGCAGCACTATAGTTGTGATTGCTCTTGTCATTTAACTGCCAGCCACTGTGATTGTCATTTCTCTCCATGTTTGCTGAAAACACCTGATGCATTGAGCTGAGTTTATTCCTTTATGGATCCTGGACTGAAAATATGTGACATGGTGACAGCAATATATGCTTGTCTGATTGTTTTTCTATAACAGTGAAAACATAAAATAAAATTCAGCCAAATATGGCACCATATATTATATAGACAAATAAAGAAGTGAAGTCTGCACACTGAAAAACTACTGCTCCAGAGGAATTTAATCAAGCAACGTTTCGACTTTCAGGTCTTCATCAGGCACAATATCAATGTAAAGTGAAGTCAACTTTAAATAGACACAAGTGATCACGTTAATTAGGCACATCCAAGCAATCATGTGACAAATACAAGTCATGTGACACATACAAGTCATGTCTATTATGTGACAAATACAAGTCATGTGACACATACAAGTCATGTCTATTATGTGACAAATACAAATCATGTAACAGATACAAGCTACAAAGATATTTTGAATCTCTATAAAAATGGCTTAATTTCAAAATCCTCATTCAACCCTAAAGGTGACAATGTATTTAAAGTATAAATCCAGAAACATTCCCTCTTTAATAATTTCTTCTCATAATCTCCTCTTCTTAAGGTTTTTTTTACCTTTTCTATACCAATATACTGTAAAACGCTGACGTTATGGCCTGCTTGTCTAAAATGAGACGCTATAGGACTGCGTATATCTCCAGTTCGAATGTTACTGTGATGTTCACTAATACGAGCGCGTAATTGTCTGAATGTTTTACCCATATATGCAAGACCACAAGGACAACGAATTGGATAAATCACATGAGTGGAAGCGCAGGTAATGGTATACCCCGTATCAGAATATCATGACCAGTGTGTGGATGACTAAACAATTTACATTTATGTGTAAAAGCACACTGGGTGCACTTACCAAATCTATAATTACCAGGAGGAAGAGAAGGAATACTTTGTTTGACACGTGAAGGATATTCAGATTTAACAAGTAAGTCACAAAGATTGTTTTGACGTTTAAAGACAAATTTCGGACCATTTTTGAAGACACCTGATAATTTAGGATCACTTGAAATAATATGCCAATGTTTGTTTAGGACTCTACGAAACTCCACAGCCAGTGCAGAGTATTTTATCGTCCACATGGGAACATTATAATGTTGCATTTTTTTATTATGTTTTGTTCGCAAACACTGCATTCGAGATGTCTCGTTGAATTTCTTTTTGGCATCTTCGATCCATTCTATACGATAACCACGATTCAAGAATCTTTTAGTTAAATCATTGGCTTGATGAGTATAAGATTTATCCGTACTACAAACTCTACGCACACGCTTAAATTGGCTGATAGGTAAACTCTTAACTAAAGGTCTAGGATGGAAACTATCGCCTCTTAAAATAGTATTGCGATCCGTTGGTTTTCGGTACAGATCGGTGTGGAGTTTCCCATCACATATGTATACTAGAACATCAAGAAAACTAATGCTCACTGGATCACTTTCCATAGTGAAATTCACATGCTCAGTCCTTGAGTTAAAACGTCAACATCTCTGCAGGTGTAGCCTTAGTAATCATAAAAATGTCATCAATATATCGTTTATAAAGCAAAAATCTTAGGGAGAAAAGAATTTGACTCATTTCAATTCAAGTCGTTTTCAAACACTCCCATATACAAGCAAGCATAATAAGGTGCCATTTTACTACCCATTGCAGTACCTTTAACTTACAAATTAAAAAAAATTATTAGTTAAAACGATACTTGCTAAATCTAATAAGCATGCTATACTAGGTTTTACATCCACATATCTTTGTGTTAAAAATTGTTCTAAAGCAAGTGTGAAGGATATTGGTATATAAACTCTGAACATCAAAGGTAGCAAGAAGCACATCATCAACAGCATAGTCGACACCATATAATGATTCAATAAAATCCATAGAGTCTCTTACATAAGATGACAACATGGGTACAAATGGTTTGATATAAAAATCCACATAAGAAGAAATATTCTCGGTGAGTCTAGCAATACCGCTCACAATAGGATGCCCTTTCAAAGGGGTATCTAGTCCTTTGTGAACCCTAGGCAAAGTGTATATAATAGGTGTAATTGGAAAATCTACTTTCAGAAACTCATATTCATTTTTACTAAACTCACTGTTTTCAAAGTGTAACCGTAACTTAGAATCAATACACGTTTTTAATTTGTTAGTAGGATCAGCAGGTAAAAATGTATAAAAAGCATGATCATTCAACTGTCTGCGAATTTCTTTTTCATAATCAGAAGCCTGTTGAAGTACAATCGCTCCACCCTTATCTGCAGGACGCACTATCACCGTATTGTCTTTACTAAGATCAAGTAAGGCATCCCTCTCCATTTTCAATAAGTTATTTTAGACTTTATATTGCCTTTTATTCTTAAGTACATTTTTTACATCAAATTCCACAAGTCTTCATTAAGTATCTAAAGATTAATTTCTATTCTTAGATGGAATAAAGGTAGATTTTCTTTTGAAAGGGAGACGAGTGATGGGCTGTTCAATGTTTGAACCCCGAAGTCTCAGGCTTCTGAAAAATTTGTGAAAGTCAATCATAGTGTCAAAATCATTAGCCTCAGTAGTAGGAACAAAGGAAAGTCCCTTGCTCAGAGCGGTCATACAAGAACTTGAAAGTGACTTATCTGAGAAGTTCATTAGCGTATCCCCTGGTTGCTCCTTGTCATCCGTGGAGGTAGGGAAAAGCCTTTTTTGCTTGCCCCTTCTACACCTCTTCTTGGTCGATTTGTCCTTCGATCCATTTGCTGACTGTTGGGTTGAGTACGGCCTAAAAAAGTAAAACCATTTCACCGTCATACAACAGGTTCAGAGTCAGAATCACATGAGGTTGAAGAGGCCCAGGTTCTATTATCACCAAGTTGTTGGCTCTTACGAAATCCCGCAGTAACAGCCCGATTCCGGTAGGGCGTATTGGACTCCGGCTTTCCGTCCTTACAAAAATGGATCTTTCCATGTTGATAGTCAGCATTGTCTCATGCAAACTTTGTACGTTTAATCACTCTGATCTCTTTAGACAACTCGGCACGTTGACGTTCAAGGTCTATTTTGAATTCTGTGAACCATATATTATATACACACTTTTTTAGTATGTTTATTTAAACTAAATTTGTAGTCAAGCAGAATTCAAACCTGAAATTCTTGTTTGTCACTCTTAAAAATGAAGGTTTGTTATCGGCATCTATAGTTCCACGAAGAATGTTTAATATCCATGGAACCATTCTGACACAAAAAAAAAAAAAAAAAACATACAGTACTTTCAAAGGACTCTTTGTGGAATCCACAGTATGGTCAAATTTATACTGCAGTTTTTTTTTTTTTTGGACCAGCTTACATCATCTTGAAAGAAGAAAAAGTAGGAAACAATATCCAATATCTGCCTTTACAGTATTACGTAGCCATTACGCTGCAGACTATGCGTCAGTTTTCATTTATACTTCTGCGTGGTTGTCCGCGTAGACGTGCAGTAAACATGCAAACCGCTAGTCTGCAGTGTTCACGGACAAAACACGAAGAAGAAGAAGCTTGTCGGAGAAGCATTATTATAGCCGTTACAGTGGCAAATAAATATCAAGTCATTGAATCGTAATTTAAAACTACAAAAGGAGACAACAACAGGACCGGAGAAGATCACATTCTTTCCGTCTCCACAAGGACTTGTACCACGGCAGATCAACATTTTTTTGTCGCTGTCATGAGTCAGGTTTTTTCTTCTGTTTTTTCTCTTGCATGCTCTCACTCATTTACTCTCTCACACACACACACACACACACACACACACACACACACACACACACACACCTTATTAGCTCATTACTATATTACTCTTTCTCTGTTCCACTAACCTCTCTCTCTTCATGCACCTGTTTGTCATTGCAATCAGCGCTCACGCTGATTTGCTTTGACACCTGCTTCTACTTTGCCCTAAGTGTTCACCCTTTATCTGGTGTTTGCTCTGGTAGACTCTTTGTTGGATTATTGTTACATGTCATGCGTTTTGTCAGCAGTTACATCCTGTCTGTATTGAGAGGTACTCACCTTTTCTTGTCTTGTCTGCCTGGAACAGTCTAGCCCCACGGTTTTTGCTTTATTCTGCTGCTGTTGCTGCTGTATGTAACCACAGTGGTTCCCCATCGAGGGAGAGACGATGCGTCGATAACGCTTTGGGAACGCATTCTGCGTGAGTGCGTCTGAAGCATCCATGTCAACTAGTCCAATGGCGAGAGTGAGCGTCAGGAGTGACGTCACGACCAGGAATTGATAAAAACCACAACCGGAGCAACCGGTGTAAGCTTTCTGTGCCTCAGCAAGCGATCTGTGTCAAACCTGTCTGTCATATTTACTGTTGTCTTGTTCAAAGTTTATATATCATGGCGAAGCAACTATTCAAACCGTGTGCTTCTCCCTGCCCGCGTTATTTAACGGGTGGGGATACACACAAGCTTTGTGTAGTTTGTTTGGGAGTGGAGCATGCGTTATCAGCCTTCGAGGAGACTGATTGCCCGCATTGTGAGAAGCTTTCGCTTCGCATGCTCCGCTCCCGCTTGTCATTCTTTGATGAGAAGAGCGGCGAGCCTTGCGCTCCTCAGGGTGCAGGACCCGCTTCTGCCGAGGCAGAACGGAGAATGCATTCCTGGGGTTCGCAAATGGATCTCTCAGCGGGGTTGGAGACGGGTCCGAGGGCTCTTTCTCCTCCCTTACCTGGGAGATCCATAGCTCAAACTCCGGTGCCGGAAGCCCTTCTTCCGCCCGGGGGGAGAGCTCATTGCTTCGTTGCTCTAGCTCCGAGGAGTTAGATGTAACGGGCAGTGAAGGTGACACAATCAGGGGGGAAGAGGATTCGCCATCTCTTTCCCCAGCATATGAGGAGTTGGTTGATGTATTAACACGAGCTGTAGATAAGTTACATATATCTTGGCCATCTGATAAACAGAGCGCTCTTCCTAAAAGCAAATTAGACGAGCGTTTTCTGTCTTCTAAAACATCTCCTACATCACGGGGTCTCCCTTTTTCCCTGATCTTCACAGTGAGCTTTCTAGATCGTGGAATAAGCCATTTTCATCACGTCTTTTCAGCCCTCAAGTGCGCATTTATTCTGATATAAGAGGGCTGAAAGAAAATGGTTATGAAGCGATGCCCCGGGCGGAACAGACGCTCGCGAGCTATCTTTCCCCTGGTTCAGCGTCATCTTTTAAGAACCCGACTTTGCCCACGAAGCCTTTAAAGATCACATCTAATTTAGGGGGTAAAGCTTACACAGCAGCAGGTCAGGCTGGAGCTTGCCTTCACTCGATGGCTTTGCTTCAGGCTTATCAGGCTGAGCTGCTGGAGGAGTTAGATAACAGTGAGGGAGTCAGCCGTGACGAAATTCGCGAACTTCGTCGGGCTACGGATTTATCTCTCAGGGCGACTAAAGAAACAGCACGTGCTATTGGTAGATCTATGGCTGCTTTGGTTTCTACAGAAAGACACCTTTGGCTTAATCTTTCAGATATTAAAGATAAAGATAGATCTTTTCTTTTAGACGCTCCCATTTCTCATGAAGGTCTGTTTGGTGATGCTGTGAATGAAGTGGTTGAAAGATTTCAAGAAAATAAAAAGGAATCTGAAGCTTTTAAAAGTTTTCTCCCTCGCCGATCTAATCCTGATGCTGCTGGGCGTGCAAGGCAGCCCCAGCCTTCACGCTCCTCATATCGTGTTTTTCAAAAAGAGAGTGTTGTGTCTCGCGCTCCTCCTTAAAAATCACGGGGACCGAGCCAGCGCTCACAGCCAAAGCAATCTAAGCAGAAGCCGGATCTGAGGACCGTTCTTCTCGCTAAGAAAGCTTCGGCTCAGAAGAAAAGGTCCTGACGCCAAATGGGTCAGACCTGTGAGGGCAGCCCCAACCGAGACGGTGCGGTGTACACCTCAGTATACGGTGCCCGTCTGGTCTCGGTGCTCTCACGGGGCCATCCTGCCAACCCCGCCACCCTTGGTGCCTCGGGGCGCAGCGGTCTCCAGCGGGTCTCTGGCGCTGTGTCTCTCAGACGCTGCGTCGGGCTCGCTCCCTCTGAGGGGGGTTCAAGAGCAGTTAGCTCCGGTGGTTCCTGCGTTTCAGCTTCAGGTCCCCACACTAGCTGTTCAAATTACACCAGAGGCCAGCCTCGAGAGGCTGGTTCCCTTAGTAGAATGTCTGACAGAATGGAAAAGTCTGCCGAATATATCTCAATGGGTCCTGCAGATAGTAGAGAAGGGTTACAGAATCCAGTTCGGTTCTCGTCCCCCTCGCTACAACGGGGTGTTGCTCACAGTAGTGCATCCCGAGCAGGCTCTGGTCATGGAGCAAGAAGTGAAATCTCTTTTTGCGAAAAATGCTATAGAGCAGGTGTATCCTCCCGACAGGGCATCGGGTTTTTACAGCCGTTATTTCATTGTTCCAAAAAAGGATGGAGGGCTGCGTCCCATTTTAGATCTTCGTCTGTTGAATCGTACAGTTCAGAAATGAAAATTCAAGATGCTGACACTCAAACAGATCGTGACTCAAATCAGATCCGAGGACTGGTTCGTCACGATAGACCTAAAAGATGCGTACTTCCATATCTCCATCCTACCTCAGCACAGGAAGTTCCTAAGGTTTTCTTTCGGGGGCAAAGAATACCAGTATCGGGTACTTCCCTTCGGTCTAGCTCTCTCACCCCGCACATCCACGAAATGCGTAGATGCAGCTCTGGCCCCGCTCAGGCTGCAGGGCATACGTATTCTGAATTACTTGGACGACTGGTTGATTTTAGCGGAATCAGAACAGTTGGCGGTTCGGCATCGAGATGTCGTCCTCGCTCATATGCAGAAGTTGGGTTTGAGGCTCAATACCAAGAAGAGTGTGCTATCTCATTACAGAGGACCACTTTTCTTGGGGTGGTATGGGATTCGGTCACGATGCGAGCCGCTCTTTCGCCCGCTCGTGTAGCCAACATCCTCACAGCCACATCAGAGCTAAAGCTAGGCCAGTCACGCACTGTAAAACAGTTCGAGAGATTGTTGGGTCTCATGGCAGCAGCGTCCAATGTGATCCCCTTTGGCCTGCTGGGCATGAGACCTTTACAGTGGTGGCACAGGACCAGAGGGTTCTCCCCGAGGGGAAACCCACTTCGTACGATTAAGATCACGCGGCGGTGTCTCCGCGCCTTGGTCATATGGAGAGAACACTGGTTCCTGTCCAAGGGTCCGGTATTGGGAGCTCTTTGTCATCGGGTTGCCATCTCGACAGATGCTTCCCTTACCGGCTGGGGAGCGGTAATGGAAGGCCGCTCAGCTCAGGGTCTGTGGGAGAGCCATCATCACTCTTGGCACATCAACTGCCTGGAGATGATGGCCGTCTTCAAAGCTTTGAGGCACTTCCTGCCAGACCTGAGGGACCATCATGTGCTGGTCCGCACAGACAATACATCGGTGGTCTCTTACATCAACCGTCAGGGGGGTCTGCTCTCGCTCCCACTCTGCAAATTAGCGCACCAGATCCTCCTGTGGTCCCTGGGGAAATTACGCTCTCTGAGGGCAATGTATATACCAGGGACTCAGAATATTGGAGCAGACACCCTGTCGAGGCAGGTGCTGAGGTCAGGGGAATGGAGGCTTCACCCCGAGGTGGTGGAGCTCATATGGGAATCTTATGTCCAAGCAGAAGTGGATCTGTTTGCGTCTCAGTACACGACGCACTGTCCACTATGGTTCTCCCTTACTCATCCAGCCCCCCTGGGGTTGGACGCTATGGTACAGACGTGGCCGAGGCTACGTCTGTACGCCTTTTCCCCTGTTGCTCTGCTCCCAGGAGTTCTGGAGAGAGTCCGCCAGGACGGAGTAAGTCTACTTCTCGTAGCTCCACACTGGCCAAGCCGAATCTGGTTTGCGGACCTGATTCATCTCCTCGACGGTCCTCCCTTGGAGATCCCGATCAGGAAAGACCTTCCATCTCAGGCCGGGGGCACTATATTTCACCCCCGGCCAGAGATTTGGAAGCTTTGGGTGTGGCCTCTGAGGGGGCGCAACTCATAGAGAGTGGTCTCTCAACTGAGATTGTGGAGACCATTCTTAGCTCCAGAGCTTCAGCTACGAGGAAACTTTATAGACTCAAATGGAATGTTTTTTCTTCTTGGTGTTACCAACATCAGTGTGACCCCGTCCACTGCTCTGTTGGCTCAGTTCTTAAGTTTTTACAGGACGGCTTCACTTCTGGTCTATGTCCATCCACCTTAAAAGTTTACGTGGCGGCCATTTCGGCTTTCCACGCCCCAGTGGGTGGTGCATCTCTGGGTCATGACCCTCTTATCTCTCGTTTCCTTCATGGCACCTTGAGGCTGAGACCTGCAACTCGTACTAGAGTGCCAGCCTGGGACCTGGCTATAGTTTTAGAAGGCCTTTCTAGGGCTCCTTTTGAACCCCTAGATTCTGTCTCTGAGAAGTTTCTTTCGTTTAAGACTACCTTTCTCCTTGCTATTTCGTCCCTAAAAAGAGTCGGAGACCTTCAGGCTCTCTCGGTTTCTCCCACCTGCCTTGAATTTGCACCTGGGATGGTCAAAGCATTTCTCTACCCTAAGCAGGGATACGTCCCTAAGGTACCGACCATTGTTCCGAGACCTATTGTTCTGCAGGCTTTCTGTCCTCCCCCGTTTGCATCATCGGACCAGGAAAAGTCTAACCTCTTGTGCCCGGTGCGAGCATTGGATACTTATGTTCATCGGACTTCTTCTTTTTGGAAATCCGATCAGCTATTTGTTTGTTTCGGGTCACCTAAGATAGGTCTTCCTGCCACCAAACAGACACTTAGTAAGTGGATAGTTGGGGCTATCCTTCTTGCCTATGAGTCTTCTGACCTACCGTGCCCTTTGGGGGTCAGAGCTCATTCTACTAGGAGTATGGCGGCCTCTAGAGCCTTATTATCTGGGGCATCTCTTCAGGATGTTTGTGATGCGGCAGGCTGGTCCTCGCCACTCACATTCGTCAGGTTTTATAGCCTAGACCTGGACGCTACTCCCGGGTCTCAGGTTTTTAATTCTTGAGCCGTTGTTTTTTTCTGGCTGACACTCAGGCACTTGTTATATGGCGGTTTGGGTATTCTCGTTCCCAAAGCGTTATCGACTTATCGTCTCTCCCTCGATGGGGAACGTCTTGGTTACGTCTGTAACCTCGGTTCCCCGAGAAGGGAACGAGACGATGCGTCTCCCTGCCATACTTCCTTCGTTCCTGTGATTGACTTGCTTCGGCACTGCCATTGGACTAGTTGACATGGATGCTTCAGACGCACTCACGCAGAATGCGTTCCCAAAGCGTTATCGACGCATCGTCTCGTTCCCTTCTCGGGGAACCGAGGTTACAGACATAACCGAGACGTTCTCTCACCCTGCCTGAGTTATCTACTCCTGTGCTTCAAGTCTGCTACAAGGAAGTCCTGTTCTGTTACTCATCGAGACGGGAGTCTTTCCTTTTTTCAAGTAACTATTTACCAGCTCTGTGTGCTTTAAAGACGGACTGCCTTTGTTATATATTATTTCATTAAAAGACTGTTATCCATGTCATCCCTGCTTTTGGATCCTTCATTTACCAACGTGACAGAATAATCCAACCACCATGGATCCAGCAGATGAGAGGCCTGTCCGATCGGCGATCGAGATCCAGGGAGCTATGCTTGGCAAACATGAACAGATGTTGGCCGCCGCTCATCAGGTTGTTAAGAGTCTTTCAGCTCAGGTTGCTGTTCTATCTGCTCGGTTACTTCACCTGCATCAGGAATCTGCCATGTCTCACAACCGTCAGCTGCCCTCTGAGCCACGAGTCAACAATCCCTCCTGTTATGCGGGTGAGTCTACGGAGTGCAGAGCTTTTCTCATCCAATGTGAAGTTGTCTTTTCCCTTCAGCCCCAGACGTATGCAGAGGATTGGGCTTGCATTGCTTATGTTCTCTCTCTCCTCACGGGACGAGCACGCGAGTGGGGTACGTCAGTTTGGGAGGCGCAAACTGCATGCTGTAGCAAGTACACTCTTTTCAAGGATGAGATGATCAAGGCCTTTGATAGATCCGTCTTCGGCAGCGAAGCATCACGTCTACTTGCTGTGCTACGTCAAGGCAGAAGATCAGTAGCAGATTTCGCGATTGAGTTCCGGACTCTGGCTACTACAAGTGAGTGGAATGATCCTGCACTAACTGCTCGCTTTCTTGAAGGGTTGAATGTAGACCTTAAGGAGGAGATTTACGCGCGGGGGTCGCCTACTCAGCTCGATCAGCTTATCGACCTGGCCATCCGCCTTGACAGGTGTTTCGAGCAGAGGCGTCGAGTTCGTTCTCCACTCTTCACATCATGTGATAACTTTCCTTCTGCTACTGCTTCTGTTCAGAACCAACCTGATGCGGTCCCCATGCAGCTGGGGGGCGTACGCATCTCCCCGGAGGAACGACAGCGGCAAATTATTAACCGTCTCTGCCTTAACTGTGGTACGGCGGGCCATTTCGCTTCATCCTGCAGTTTGAAATCCAAAGCTCGCCAGTAGACGGAGGAGTACTGGTGAGCGCTTCTGTCATCTCCTCGTCACCAAGGTCACAAACCACTATCTCCGCTGTTCTCCGTTGGGCTGGATTTTCTGTTACCGGTCTTGCAACATAATCCTCACATTAAATGGGTTAAGGGGTCTATTCATTCATGGAGTTTAGCTTGTCATGTAAATTGTCTGGTTTCCGCTGTTTCTCCCGTGTCTTCTGTTTCTCTTTTCCAGGAGGAGCCTGATGATTTGTCTGGTGTCCCGGAGGAGTACCATGATCTGCGGGCGGTTTTCAGTCGTTCCCGGGCAGTATCCTTACCGCCTCATCGTCCGTATGACTGCTCCATCGAGCTCCTTCCTGGCACAACGCCTCCTCGCGGTAGGCTGTACTCTCTTTCGGCGCCCGAACAAGAGGCTCTGGAAAGATATCTCACAGAGTCTCTCGACGTGGGGATCATTACTCCTTCTTCGTCTCCCGCCGGCGCTGGGTTTTTCTTTGTAAAGAAGAAGGATGGTTCTTTGTGTCCTTGTATCAATTATCGAGGGCTGAACGACATAACAGTCAAGAACCGTTATCCTTTGCCTCTTATGTCGTCGGCTTTTGAGATCCTACAGGGCGCAAGGGTTTTTACAAAGTTAGACTTGCGCAACGCCTACCATTTAGTGCGTATTAAGGAGGGAGACGAGTGGAAGACCGTGTTCAACACTCCTGTTGGTCACTTCGAATACCGGGTTCTACCTTTTGGTTTGGTCAACGCTCCCGCTGTATTTCAAGCGTTAGTAAACGATGTCTTAAGAGACATGCTAAATGTTTTCGTGTTCGTTTACTTGGATGACATCTTAATTTTCTCACCCTCTCTCCAGGTACACGTTCAACACGTTCGCCGTGTCCTGCAGCGCTTATTAGAGAATCGCCTATTCGTCAAGGCTGAGAAATGCGTTTTTCATGCCCAGTCGGTTACTTTTCTCGGTTCGGTCGTTTCAGCGGAGGGGATTAGTATGGACCCTGACAAGGTTCGAGCAGTTCTTGATTGGGCTGTTCCCGATTCTTGAGTCACGCTCCAGCGATTTCTGGGGTTTGCGAATTTTTTCCAGCGCTTTATTCGAAACTTTAGCCAGGTTGCCGCCCCTCTTACCGCTCTCACTTCATACAAGTCCAAATTTGCTTGGTCTGAGACTGCTCAGGATGCGTTTGACTGTCTTAAGAGGCTTTTTACCTCTGCGCCCATCCTGATCACTCCTGATCCAGAACGTCAGTTTATTGTTGAGGTCGATGCCTCTGAAATTGCGATAGGAGCTGTCTTGTCGCAACGTTCTTCCCAGGATGACAAGGTTCATCCTTGCGCATTTTACTCCCACCGTCTTTTGCCCCCCCGGAGCGCAACTATGACGTGGGGAATCGAGAACTCTTGGCTATCCGTCTGGCGCTAGGTGAGTGGCGACACTGGCTTGAGGGAGCCAGTGTACCATTCATTGTTTGGACGGATAACCGCAACCTGGAGTAAATTCGCTCTGCTAAATGTCTTAACGCTCACCAGGCCCGCTGGGCATTATTTTTTGATCGCTTTGATTTTTCTGTTTCATTTAGACCCGGTTCCAAGAACCTCAAGCCTGACGCCCTTTCTCTGCAGTTTGACTCATCAGAGGGTGCCTCGACCGATGAGAGGATTTTACCTCAGCACTGTGTGGTCGGGGCAACCGTCTGGGGAGTGGAACAAGCGGTCAGGCGTGCTCTTTCTCACACTGCAAGACCACCCCGCGCTCCTGAGGGAACTTTGTTTGTACCCGAGGCTGCTCGTTCGATGGATCTTCGCTGGGGTCATTCTTCTAAATTGGTCGTGCATCCCGGAGTTAGAGGTACATTAGCGCCCATCCGTCAGAGATTTTGTTGGCCCACTCGTGAGCGCGATATTCGCCGTTTTGTTGCTTCTTGTTCTATCTGCGCTCAGACTAGTAAGTCTAGTAATAACCCTCCGGCGGGTCTTCTCAGACCTCTTCCCGTTCCTTTGCGTACCTGGTCGCATATTGTGTTGGATTTTGTTACCGGGCTTCCCCCTTCGTCTGGCAATACGGTCATGCTCACCGTCTTGGACCGTTTTTCTAAGGCTGCGCATTTTATTCTGCTCCCTAAATTACCGTCGGCTCAGGAGACCACACAGATTATGGTGGATCACGTTTTCAAGATCCATGGTCTTCCTTCAGACATTGTGTCTGACAGAGGTCCGCAATTCACTTCTCTGTCCTGGAGGGAATTCTGTCGCCAGATAGGAGCTTCCCCCAGTCTGTCGTCAGGATTCCATCCACAGACCAATGGGCAGGCCGAGAGGACCAATCAGATTCTTGATCGCATGCTGCGTAGTCTTATCTCTCAGAATCCCGCGTCTTGCTGCGAGCAGTTACCATGGGCCGAATATGCTCATAATTCTCTCCCATCGTCCGCCACTGGTTATCTCTGTTTGAAGGTTGCCTTGGTTTCCAACCGCCTGTTTTCTCCGCCCAGGAGTCTCAGGCCTCGGTTCCGTCCGTCGAGGCTTTTATTCAGAGATGTAAGCGTACCTGGAGGAGGGTGAGATCTGCCTTATGTCAGACTAGGGAACGTACTCGCCGTGCCGCTAATCGCCGCAGGGTGAGATCTCCCAGATATATTTGCGGACAGAGGGTGTGGTTATCCACCCACAATTTGCCTATTCAGGAGACGTCTCGCAAGCTCATGCCTCATTTTATTGGTCCCTTTTCTATTGTTAAGGTCATCAGTCCAGTCGCTGTAAAGCTAAGACTGTCTGGTCAGATGCGCCGTGTTCATCCGTTTTTTCATGTGTCTTGCATTAAACCCGTTATTCGGGCACCCGCACGTCCCTCCGTTCCCCCTCCTCCTATTGACGAGGGGTCCTCCATTTACCGAGTTCGAAGACTACTCGACGTTCGTCCCCGGGGGCGTGGTCACCAGTTTTTGGTGGACTGGGAGGGGTACGGTCCTGAGGAGAGGCGGTGGATTCCAGCTCGGGATGTCCTGGACCGCTCGCTGATTGACGACTTCTACCGGTCCCGTCAGGCTCCTTCCTCGTTGAGGGAGGGGTACTGTCATGAGTCAGGTTTTTTCTTCTGTTTTTTCTCTCGCACGCTCTCACTCATTTACTCACACACACTTACACACACACACACACACCTTATTAGCTCATTACTATATTACTCTTTCTCTGTTCCACTGACCTCTCTCTCTTCATGCACCTATTTGTCATTGCAATCAGCGCTCACGCTGATTTGCTTTGACACCTGCTTCTACTTTGCCCTAAGTGTTCACCCTTTATCTGGTGTTTGCTCTGTAAGACTCTTTGTTGGATTATTGTTACATGTCATGCGTTTTGTCAGCAGTTACATCCTGTCTGTATTGAGAGGTACTCACCTTTTCTTGTCTTGTCTGCCTGGAACAGTCTAGCCCCACGGTTTTTGCTGTATTCTGCTGCTGTTGCTGCTGTATGTAACCACAGTGGTTCTCTCACCCTGCCTGAGTTATCTACATATGTGCTTCAAGTCTGCTACAGGGGAGTCCTGTTCTGTTACTCATCGAGACGGGAGTCTTTCCTTTTTTCAAGTAACTATTTACCAGCTCTGTGGGCTTTAAAGACGGACTGCCTTTGTTATATATTATTTCATTAAAAGACTGTTATCCCTGTCATCCCTGCTTTTGGATCCTTCATTTACCAACGTGACAGTCGCATACAACTACTGTTGTATAATGATGTAGTATAATAAATGATAAGACACTTGTTCTTTGCTTTGTTTTATTTTATATAAGAAAATGTAACATTAAAATATATTAAAGTGCACACACAAAACTCAATCACACACGGAGGGAGGGATTCTAGCAAACCAATCACAGCGCTTGAGGTCCGCGTAGAATTTATGCGCTGTAAGATATTTGGAGAGGTGCAAGTCAGGCTATGGCGTAAGGGAGTGAGTCTATGTGTAGGCTACGATGTTGAGATATAAATAAGCCTGTGATATGTGTTTTCATGTGTGTTTTCGGATACTTACAGTGATCATGAAATGAGTTGCGTGTCATCTGAAAGTTTTAGATCAAGTCAGTTTTAGCTGGTCCCGTCAGTTTTTTTTTCTGCACAAAACTCAAATGCTCTGCTCTCTACTCAAATATTAAAGCTGCTGTTGGTTAATGAAGATTTGATGGAAGAACTAGTGGCTCGATTGGACTCTTACTTTGGTCACTGTTGCTATGGTAACTGGTAAGGAATACGGGCTTGACTCCCCTTTCAAGTTTATACAAACAGTATTCCAAACGCAACAGTAAGCTGCTGTGTGAACGGGACATTTCAAGACTCACACCCGTAAGTAAATGCAGTTGTCAATCCCAAAATCTGAAAGTGTGAACTTACCCATATAGAATCGGAAAAGCTTTGGCTGAACACGAGGTAAAAATGCTGTGTTAATGTGTAATGGATTCAGGCAAAATGATAATGCAAGCTTTTGCTTGCCTAAAGGCTCAAAAGACATAAAACTTAAGCATGACTCCAGTGGATTGAGACTCATCCGAGTTCACAGTGTGTTAATGTGTTGCAAAGGGTCTCTGTTAGCCCATTCATTTTCTTTTCAAATGTTTAAGAGTGAGTTGTGTGGCAACAAAACCTAGACTGGTCTGCAAGGCCATAGCAAAATGTAACTATATTTAGATTAGGGGTCCTGGATGGCCACTGTCCAGCAGAGTTCTGCTTCATTGCCATTCCAACACACCTAAAAAAACTATCCAAGTTCTTTGGTTGTTTGGGATTTGCAAGTAGGTGTGTTTGATTAGAGCTGGAGCTAAACTGATTTGGGTCAATAGTCACATGCTCACACAGGCTCTCACTCTTTATCTACAGTCTGGTCCCGTTCACTGGAATACTAATCACCTGCATCTATTTCTAATTCCCATTGCATATACACTTCCATTCAATCAGTCAATGCCTGGTCTTAAAGTACTTACAGACATCTATCACTTCTGTGGATAATTCTCTTTACACTCTATGGGGACTATTATTTGCTTTGAGTCAAGTCAAGTCAAGTCACCTTTATTTATATAGCGCTTTAAACAAAATACATTGCGTCAAAGCAACTGAACAACATTCATTAGGAAAACAGTGTGTCAATAATGCAAAATGATAGTTAAAGGCAGTTCATCATTGAATTCAGTGATGTCATCTCTGTTCAGTTAAATAGTGTCTGTGCATTTATTTGCAATCAAGTCAATGATATCGCTGTAGATGAAGTGTCCCCAACTAAGCAAGCCAGAGGCGACAGGGGCAAGGAACCGAAACTCCATCGGTGACAGAATGGAGAAAAAAACCTTGGGAGAAACCAGGCTCAGTTGGGGGGCCAGTTCTACTCTGACCAGACGAAACCAGTAGTTCAATTCCAGGCTGAAGCAAAGTCAGATTGTGCAGAAGAATCATCTGTTTCCTGTGGTCTTGTCCTGGTGGTTGTCTGAGACAAGGTCTTTACATGGGATCTGTATCTGGGGCTCTAGTTGTCCTGGTCTTCTCTGTCTTTCAGGGATGTAGAGGTCCTTTCTAGGTGCTGATCCACCATCTGGTCTGAATACGTACTGGATCCGGGTGACTGCAGTGACCCTCTCATCTGGATACAGACTGGATCTGGTGGCTACAGTGACCTCGGAATAAGAGAGAAACAGACAAATATTAGCGTAGATGCCATTCTTCTAATGATGTAGCAAGTACATCGGGTGTTATGTGAAGTGTTCCCGGTTCCGGTTTACCTAATTAATGCAGCCTAAAAATCCTTTAACGGATTAGGATATTAAAAGCATATTAGTATGTTATGTGTAAGCCAGGTTTGAGACAAACTTCACAAAATAGCTTTCAAGCAGAAACCATGATTTTTGATTAGACCAATTTGAAAATGCACTTTATATAAATGACACACATTTCACATTTTACATTTATGTCATTTTACATTTGTTTTTTGTTGTTGTTTTTACTCTCCTCTTATTTACCTCTGTTTCGTATGATGGATGAAAGAAAAAAAGTCCCGTACCTGTCATGTCCGCTGTCTGATCACCCCGTTCTTCGGTGTGTGTGTGTTTTTGTATATGTCTGCATTTCATGTGCACATGGTGTTTTGTTTTGGTTTTGATCGTTTGTCTTGCACCTATCTGTGGCGTTCCTCCCTCCCCCTCATTACTACAGTTTCCGCTTCTAATTGTTTGACTCCACTCACCTGAATTCAATGTCTGTTCATCTCTTGCTCTATTTATTCCCGTCTGTCACGCCAATCAGTGCCAGATCGTTGTTTGACTATAGTCCATGTGTAGCCATTCTGTCTAGTCTTGTTCTGTCGTGCCATTGTCTGCTGCTACTGGTTTTGTTTTGTTTTCTATTTTTTCCCCTCCCTCATTTCCTATATCGGGCACCTGCATTCCTCAGAAGTTTTTTGGTTTGCTCCGTTACGGGCTCTCTCGTGTCTTCCTCCCCTCTCCGCTCTCTACGCGGCCACGCCATTGGGCGCCCCTTGCTGGGTGTTTACGCAAGGACATTGAAGTCTCTTATTTTTCTGTTGGACCTTTTTCCCTTATTTCCCGGCCTGTTTCTGTTCGTTGGAGGGAGTTTTTTCTTTTGGACTTTTTGAATAAATTGTTCTCACACTGTAGCCTACATCTGTGTCCAGTTGTGTTCCTGACAGAACCAGCTGAAATCTCTCAAAAGGAAATCTCTTAAGGAATGATAAAAAGGTCTGATTCATGATCTGTTACTAAAGGCAATGCAGTTACAAGGTCTGTTACTATCTACAGATGGAGTCACTTCTGCTCAATTTGTCACAATAATTTGCTGCTTATTAGTTATTAAGGCAGTTGTTAAGTTTAGGTATTATGTAGGATTAAGGGATATAAAATATGGTCATGTAGAATAACACATTAATATGTGCTTTAAGTACTAATAAACAGCCAATATGCAGGTAATATATATGCTATAAGCAACTAAATAGTCAGAATTGGCACTTACAGTAAGCTGTACCCAAAATATATATTAAGCCAGAATAAAAGATGGCTAACACGTCTGTCTTCTCTTGCTTCTTCTCCATTTTGGTGTCTTTATTGCCCAACTTAATTAGCTAAGTTCCCGTTAACAAATAATGAACAGGTGCATCAACCTGAGAGATAAAGTACATACAAGCTTGAGAAGATGCGTGAGCAAGGGGAAAGAAACACAAACATGAGACACGAGACTAAGTGCCCAACAGTAACTAGGTGTTCTGTAAATACTGTAGTCTTAGGATGCTCCAGTTTGAATGATATTTATAATACTTTGAAGGATAAAGAGTGGCTAGATTGTCATAAAAAAGACCTTCTAAATAAACTCTGATTACCATTCTTTCCCCTCTGAAGACCTACTTTTATTGTAGTGTAGGGCACAGCTCAAAGAGTGCTAATGATTGTCTGAAATGGACAGCTCAGGGAACCATAGATTAGCTCAAAAGTGCTTAAAAATGCCCCTTCTTAAAACCAGATAATAGACATTAAATACACATGATCACAAAATTACTTATTAGTATATCCTGCATAGATATTTAATATTTTAAGCATAAAAATAAGTACAGATTCCTGCACTACACCACTGTCATTTGACTAAAATATGTTGTGGTAGAAGGATTTATGTATGTATGTATGTATGTATGTATTATTATTATTACTAATATTATTATTAATAATAATAATAATATTATTATTATTATTATTATTATTATTATTTCCATTGGGAAAAGACAAGAGAAAGATCAATAGCCATACCTAAGCATCTAAGTGTTGTAGATACTGTGGATAACTCAAGACAATCGAAGATCTAAGAGTTTCTTTTATGAAAACGTAGAAAAATACATTCAAAAGGAAATATGGTTATTTGCAATTAGCTCTTGTAGCTTGGATTTCATTA